>NC_141034.1:39140000-39345000 GCF_052040795.2 Danio rerio
GGATGGATTGGATCCTTGCTGATACTGCTGGCTTTCCTGTGTAGACGTCTGGTATACACTGTTTTGAGGCTGGGCAAATGGCATCATATCTGTGCGGTTTTGACTATTTGGGCCAAGTCTATTCTATTCTATTCTATTCTATTCTATTCTATTCTATTCTATTATATTATATTATATTATATTATATTATATTATATTATATTATATTATTGGATGTTTTACTTTGCAATGATACACTGCTGCCCTCTTCTGGTTGATAAGTGGTAGAATAGTAAATCCACATGAGCATGGACATCATTAACCATAACAGACAAATGTGCGAATCCACATGAACATATTCTGCTTGTATGTATGGCATAACACTTGAAAGATATCTATACTGAGTGTCAAATGTAAACATGAAGTGACAGTGTGTCACTTCTGTCAGCTGTAAGCTAAAGATGACTGAAAAATTTCCCTTTCAGTGGTAAATGTGGGAAGTAAACTCTTTCCCTCATGTCTTCTATTCTGCTTTGTATGTGTGTGAAAGCTCAGAGTTTCACTCAGTAAATATCGTGGCAGAAACTTTCAAATGTTTAAAGTGGTTTCAAAGCCAAGGGAAAAGTGTCAGCAAGCCAAGTCAGTCATACAGTTAATACAGGTGTTTTCTGTACACACATAAGTAGAACAGTTATATTATATATATTTTAAAGATTAATAATATATATAAAATATATTAATAATATGATATATTTTAAAGGAACTGTATTGTGCTGCAGCTGTTAAAAATATGTGTGTGTGTATGTGTGTGTGTTTACGTGTTTTTCTGACATAGCAGGACACAAATCTGTTTAATGATATGGGTATGACACAGGTATTACAAAAAGGAGGTGAAATATGAAGACATTGGTGATGTCCTCATTTCTCAAAAAGCTTATAAATCTTACAGGATGAGTTTAATCAGAGAGTAAAGCTGCACACAGTCTCCTGTGATGGTTGGGTTTAGGGGTAGGGTGGGGTGAGGTCAATACAATATACAGTTTGGAAAATATAAAATTAATGGAAACTTATGGAATGTACCGACTTTTCACAAAAACAAGCGTGTGTGTTTTTGTGTGTGTATAAAATTTGTATCATGTGGATATATTATATCTAAATGTAAATAAACACTCTCTAGGCTCTATTTTAGTAAAAAGAAGTAAGGGCATGTCCGAAACCACTTTTACTAAGGGTGGAAAAATTATGTCTGCGCCCTGGTGCATGGTATAACAGGGTTGTGCTTGTTCTCTCAATGAGTTATGTATTCAGCATACTTGCATTAAGCCAATCAGAGGCTCACCTCCCATTCTCTTTATGAGTCAGTTGAGTCGTGCCATGGCACATTTGCTATTTACATGGTAAACATGTACGTGGAATGTACATGTACAACTGTAAGTGGAAACATAAGTGGAACGCTTCAGAAAACAGTTAAACAGACCATCTGCAGCGGGAATAAGAAAAGAGCCACCTCCATTCTTCTCCTTTACTTTCTAAATAATAAAAATAAGCAGTAATAATGAAATGTACATCTCCAAAACCCAACAGGTGGACAAATCTAAACTTGTTTTTATTTAAACAAATATAATTATGCATATAATAAATAATACTGCTAATAATGATAACATTATACAAATGCAAATAGTCATGAATAAACTGAAAAAATCCCCCCCAGACATGAAGAGGGCATAAAGGCAGTGGTTTTTATATTTTTGTCGAAAATAATAATTTTTATAACATTTTAATCATAAAGACAGGCATAGGTGCATAACTAACGTGCTCTGCACTGGGCTTTAGACCAGCTTTTAGTTGATCAATGGCACGGCCTGTTTTAGTTTTTCAAAATTGAAATGTACCAACAATACATCTTAACTAGTGCTTAATTTTTGAATGAATGATTCCCGGAACAAAACAAGGAAATAAAAGTTACCGTGACCGATGTTCACAACACAATTTTAGTTTTGACCTCATTAAAAGGCCTTATAACATTATAGGTCAGTCATGGATAATAAAAACATGTAGCTACACACATAGATCATATGAACAATCACTGTTCTGTTCACTTCACTACTACGTGCCAAGTAAAAAACAAATTGAAATGACTCACTCAGTTTAATCTTTAAGAATAGCCCACAGTCACCTCTTCTGTCATGTTTTCTGGCTGACTTGAGATCACTTTGCTTCTGTCTCCCACTATCCTGATCCATTGGCACAGTTTCGACTTCTTGAAATCTTTGATCAGGCTCATTATCAGATTTACTCGTGGTTTAAAATAAAGAAAATATGCTTGACTGCCTCTTTGCCATTTTGAATATACAGATAATATTAAGTAGGCCACTATGCCATGATTTTTTTTCTCCGCTCACTGGGCCTGAAAAAATCATTAATCAGTGAGAGTAATTGTAAACGTAAGGAAGCCGATTATCTGATAATATTGATGAGGGCCAATAGTTAAACGTGACTTCTGCTTTAACTTGCACATGGTGACTACTATCATGTGTGTGCGCGCACACACAATTCACACAGCCTTCGCTTGCAATCAATCAAACTCTCTTTCTCTCTTTCTCTCTCTCTCTCACACACACACATACTGCAGGTATTCACCACACACACGTAATGCTGGATCCATTAATATAAGTACCAGATTTTAAAACACAAATATCTGACATTTTCCAGAACAGAATTCAGTAAGATCTGGCTCAAATTAAGCACTGGCCTTAACGCACCTACTTTTTAGACCGGTACACCCATAAGTCCTCAAAGTGGGACAAATGGATGCTATTTAAACAATGTGGCGCAAAATGGGAAAATTAGCAAAGCTGTCAGAAATGTGTACAATTTATAAACCAATAGACACAACAACTGAGGTGTATACAGATATAGAATAAAATAATTAAAAGGTGGCAACGCAGTGGCGCAGTAGGTAGAGCTGTCGCCTCACAGCAAGAAAGTCCCTGGGTCACTGGTTCGAGCCTCGGCTCAGTTGCCGTTTCTGTGTGGAGTTTGCATGTTCTCCCTGCGACCGCATGGGTTTCCTCCGGGTGCTCCGGTTTCCTCCACTGTCCAAAGACATGTGGTACAGGTGAATTCTGTAGGCTAAATTGTCCATAGTGTATGAGTGTGTGTGTGAATGGGTGTGTGTGGATGTTTCTCAGAGATGGGTTGCGGCTGGAAGGGCATCCGCTGCGTAAAAACGTGTTGGATAAGTTGGCGGTTCATTCTGCTGTGGTAACCTCAGATCAATAAAAGGGACTAAGCCGTCAAGAAAATGAATGAATTAATGAATGAATGAATAATTAAAAGGCCATTTGAAAATACTGTTTCTCTGGATGTTTAAAATTTTAGAACTTAAAATGTAAAAATGTAAATATTTGTTTTGTTCTATAAAGGTCTGATAAGATTGGGGTTTAAATTGTAAATTGTTTCATTTTCCTTTATTTATTTATTTGCAAAAATGACAACCGGTTAAAATAATGTTTTAATTTGTTGAGATTGACAGTCTGGATTAATCTTTCCACCAAATTTTAGTTTCTCAAGATGTCTGAAATGACATCATTGGCAATGTATTGTGTTAAAATTTTTTTTTAAATATTTAAATCTCATTCATACCTTAAAGCAGGCGTGTCCAAACTACGGCCCGCGGGCCATCTGCGGCCCGCAATCAGTTTTGTGGCGGCCCGCAAGGCTTTTTATAAATATCAATAGAATCTGGCCCGCTATACAAAAATGAACGTAATTCAATAAATAACCACCGGGTGTCGCTATTACATGCATTCAATTAAGCAGCAGTTCTTGTTATGATCTGTCTGTCTGTCTGTCTGTCTGTCTGTCTGTCTGTTTGTCTGTCTGTCTGTCTGTCTGTCTGTCTGTCTATCTATCTATCTATCTATCTATCTATCTATCTATCTATCTATCTATCTATCTATCTATCTATCTATCTACACACAGTTGAAGTCTGAATTATTAGCCCCTCTTTGATTTATTTCTTCTTTTTAAAATATTTCCCAAATGATGTTTAACAGAGCAAGGGCATTTTTACAGTATGTCTGATAATATTTTTTCTTTTGGAGAAAGACTTTTGTTTTTATTCGGCTAGAATAAAAAGCGGTTTCAATTTTTTTATGAACCATTTTAAGGTCAAAATTATTAGCCCCTTAAGTCTTCAGAACAAACCATTGTTATAAAATAACTTGCCTAATTACCTTAACTTGACTAGTTAACTTGATTAACCTAGTTAAGCCTTTAAATGTCACTTTAAGCTGTATAGAAGTGTCTTAAAAATATCTAGTCAAATATTATTTACTGTCATCATGGCAAAGATAAAATAAATCAGTTATTAGAAATGAGTTACTAAAACTAATATGTTTAGAAATGTGTGGAAAAAAATCTTCTCTCCGTTAAACAGAAATTGGGGAAAAAATAAACGGGGGCTAATAATTTTAGGGGGGCTAACAATTCTGACTTCAACTGTATTTATATATATATATATATGCATGCATGCGTGTCTGTGTGATGTATGTAAAATTTGGCCCGCGACAACGTTTGTTTTTTTGCATCTGGCCCTCGGCCCAAAAAGTTTGGACACCCCTGCCTTAAAGAATACAGAAGGGAAAAAATGTAACTCAAAAGCACAGATCCTATTTTTATTTTTTCAATCGTTCTCCTAATTTTTTTCATTTAATATATCTGTACAAATCAATAAAGGCTATAAAGACAAAGGAAATTTGACAGTAAATAGGGGTTTTTCCCTGCAGCATCAAACAGGGGAAGTGTTTTCATTTTGGCTCTAATATTGTTGGTGACCATGGTCGTGGTAAGTGGCTGTTTTAGGGACTGTTTTTGATGTGCTCATGTTTTGTAAGAGAATGACTTCATTCACTACTAAGCAGAGCGCAGACCATCAGATAAAACTTCTCAAAAATCAATACCACCATGCCAATGGTATGCCCAATTTTGTTGTTAAATGTTCCTTCCCCACTGCTGTCACATGCTTGATTGCATTTCAAAACTGCACGACTCAATGTCGGAGAAAAGGGAAAAGAGAAGCGTTCAAACATTGAAATTCCACCATAGCAATTATGTCTACTTATTACAGATTCATAAAAATTACATCAAAATATTGCAGATTTTATCCTCATGTTATATGTTAAATGGGAAATGCCAATTTTAAAAAGCACTTATTATCATTAAAGTTGTTTTATTTATCAAGAATATCCAGACAGGAAAAATAAAACATTTTTATAAACGTAAAAAATAAAAAAATAAATAAAAATATCTATAAATAATATTAAAAATGCTTTACTTTCAGCAAACAGTGAGGTAAAAGATGTTTCTTTTTCTTTTTTCTGTGTTTCATCTTGAATAGTGTGATTCATGGTAATGTTTAATGTTCTGACAGTGTCATTAATCTACAAATCCCTTAATGACTTTATCTGAGTAAAAAGAGGAATTGTTCATTTTTGGAAAAACCAGCTGACAGCAGGGTTTAGCCGGGACAAACAAACAGGTAACGCAACCAGGTAAATCATCATCCAGCTTTCAGATGAGAACTTGTAGCAAAAATCCCCCCCCCCCCCAAAATATTGACTTAACACCTTTAAATCTCCATTACTTGCTGCAAACCAAGTAGCCGAGTCTTGTGTTTTATATATAAGCTGAAACAGATGTGGAATACTGTTTTGAATGGGCTGTGGTGTTAAACAGATAATCAGTCTATTATTAGAGATAGTGAAGGAAGGCACAGTGGAAGTAGAAGCAATTTGATTAATAAGGAAAGCTCAGGTCCTGCAGTTGCTCATGCAGGGTTTGCTTCCTCTAACCTGTGCTGGACTTTTCCTGGTTGGGGAAATTCTGCAGTCCTGACACTTAGCTTAAAAGCTTGCATGTTAAACACAACAACTAATCAAAACCAGTCTGCTTGTGGAGGATCATCTTGCTGGATAGTTTTTGACTTTTGATCAAAGGTAAGTCTCATTTCCGAACATTAATAAAAGTTTATCGAAAACATTTGTCGTAAATACTATGCATTTTATAAAAGTATTTAGTTCAATTATTGTTGAATGCCTTGAGAAATATAGATACAGTTGAAGTCAGAATTATTAGCCCTCCTGTTTATTTTTCCCCAATTTCTATTTAGTGGAGAGAAGAATTTTTTTACACATTTAATAACAACATAATAGTTTTAATAACTCATTTCTAATAACTGATTTATTTTATCTTTGCCATGATGACAGTAGATAATATTTTACAAGATATTTTCCAGACACTTCTATACAGCTTAAAGTGACATTTGAGGGCTTAACTGGGTTAATTAGGTTTACTAGGCAGGTTTGGGTAATTAGGCAAATTATTGTATAACGATGGTTTGTTCTGAAGACAGTCAAAAAGATATATAGCTTAAAGTGGCTAATAATTTTGACCTCAAAACGGGTTTTAAACAATTAAAAACTGCTTTTATTCTAGCTGAAATAAAACCAATAATACTTTCTCCAGAAGACAAAATATTATCAGACATTGTGTGAAAATCTCCTTGCTCTGTTAAACATTATTTGGGGAAATGTTTTAAAGAGAAAAAACAAAATTAAAATTTTGACTTCAAATATATTTATTTATTTATATATTATGGGTTTACTTTGAGCACTTTTGAATTAATCACAAAGAAGCAATACGAGGTATGATTATTAAACTGTAAAACATGTCATTTTTAAATATATATTATTTAATATTCAAACAACCCTGATTTTCAGTTACAACAAATGAAAACATTTTTTATTTTAACAACAAAACAACTATCACCATATGCAGGGTTCAACACAATTTATTTAGGTTGTCCAAACACAAATCTACATTTTTGTGGATTGAACATAAAGAATAAAGTTGTCCCCCCCCCCAAAAAAAAATGTGAACATTTATGTTCATTTTATGTTCAAAAGTAGTTTGAACACTGCAAAAAATGCTTTTCTTTCTTAGATTTTTTTGTCTTGTTTCTAGTCCATACTGTATATCTAAAATTCTTAAATCAAGAAGCATTTTCTAGGCAAGCAAAGCATAGTTTTTTTTTGTTTTGTTTTTTTACTGAAACTCATAGAAACTGAATCCTTAAAATTCAGAGAAAATGAGAATTTTCAAGTGGTTTATTACTTTTTCCATACACTGTAAAAAGCAAGCTGCTAAAAAGTGCGTACACTTATGGCCTTCAAATTACTAAGTAAAGGAACTATGTGCGTACTTAAAAAAAATGAAGTTAGATAAGTTAAGTCAACTTAACAGTTCTACGTTACAACAGGAATACTTACATTTTTAAGTAAACCCAACTTGTCATTTTTAAGGCAATAGGTTTACTCATTTTTTTAAGTAATCGCTTTTTACTGAATTACAGACAAATTATTAGCAAATAAGTTGAGTATTTGTAAGTAATTAAATATTTAAATATATTTAATTTTCACAAGTCAAAAAAGTGTTTACTTTTCTTTTTACACTCCAATTATGTGGTTATCCATGTTGTGTTTTTTTTTTTTTTTTCGGCCATTTGGCTACTTGTAATTGTTTCTAATTTTTAATTCCTTTTATTGTCCAACAGATGTTTCTTCTTAGGTTAAGAACGTTGTTGTGTCTTTATTCGTTGGCTGTAGGATCCATCCAAACATCTGAGAGCTTCTGGAAACTCAAACCAAATGGTAAAACTCACACCAAATTTTTACAAAAATACCCCATGTTATGTTTTGTTAACTGCTGAGATAACTTTTAATTGCATTGGGCTTGCTTTAACATTCTTTCACTTCACATTTGTTTTTCGTTCGTCTGTCGACAGTGCTTGTGGTGGATGTTGATGTAAAAGGTGTAAATAGGGTAGAAGTGCCAGTGATCTGTGGAGAAGCGTATGAAGGGCATAATATCACATGGACCAAAAACAAAGATAAACATCTGGAGGCTCAGGGAAACAGGATTACGGTGACGGTGGAGGGGTGGAAAGGGGCCAATTACTCCTGTTTCGACAATGAGGGCTCCTACCTGAACCACACACTGGTTCTGGCCCAGTGGAGCTTTAGGAAGATCATCAGAAACACTCCTGAGAAAGGTAAAAGCATCATTTTTGTAACACATCTGAAGATCAGAGATGAAAAGGGGTTTTCAGACATTAAAATAATAAGTGCCTTGATAAGATTTTTTGTTGTTGTTGTTGTCATTGCTATGGATAGTCCTGTTTGTTTTGTTTTTTTGTATATGCTTATATGCTGTAAAAATATTTTTATGTTGGGAAAACATGAAGGAATTAAGTAGCTTAAAATTTAAGGCGATTAAACTGAAAACAGTTAAGTTGTCATAAAACAACTGAACAAACAGCAAACGTCATTTTTAAGTGTATAGTTTTTATATTTCAATACGCTATACACTTGTTTATTATTTATATACAGTGTATTTTGCATTACAATACTAAGTAGTCTATAGATTAAATATATTGGGGTCATTTTTTTGTTTGTAAAAGCCAGTAATATTGTAAGTTTTTTTTTTTTTTTCAAATACGTAAACATTTATTTATTTATCATTCATTACTGCATCAGTGTCACATAATCCTTCAGAAATCATATTAATTTGCTGAGTTTATGATGATCATTTCATTATAAAGTACAATATTTATTTGAAATATTTTTTAACTTCAGCAAGTTGTTGTTAGTTTAATTTATCTTTGGTTTTCCTAACCCCAAATCTTTTTTAGTGTTAGAAAATGTTTAAAGTTTGTTAATTCTTTTTATTTAATTATCAACCAAGGTTACATCCACTGTGCAACAAATAATTATGGAGGATTGTTCCAATGTTCATGGTCGTGGGGTGAGAACAGACATGGCCATATTACTCACATTGAAGCTATACGGTATGTTTCCCAGACTTTCTCTGCCATCTTGATGATAACGGTGTGTAGAAGTAAATAAATAAATAAAGAAAGAAAGAAAGAAAGAAAGAAAGAAAGAAAGAAAGAAAGAAAGAAAGAAAGAAAGAAAGAAAGAAAGAAAGAAAGAAAGAAAGAAAGAAAGAAAACTTGATTGTTTCTTTTCCAGGCCTGATGGTGGAAGCAACATCAGCTGCAGTCTGGATCCCGAAGGAAAGAGTATCACCTGCTTAGACCAAGACTACTGTCCATATGCAGAGGAGCTGGAGCGCATCAACCTCACTGTTTACTTCAGAAGCAGTTTTGTTGTAGAATCATACAATGCAAAGTTCTACATCATGAATATTGGTGAGCTCTTCAAATCTTTAAAATGCTAAAGTAGTACAGTATAACTCTCATATTAGTGTTGCGTATCAGACCGTTCTTAAGGCAAATTCTTTATGGTCTCACCTTTGTGACAACCTCACTTCTATTTGGTGCCAGTTTTGTGTTGGTCTGGACTCTATTTGGTCTTGGCAGTGTCTTGGTATAGCAGGTCTTGAACACTAACACTATTAAAGTTTTCGTGAAATAAAAAAAAAATAATGTTAGATGTTAACATTGTTAGATGAAGATTTTAGTATCAGTGTGTTTGTCTTAATGATATCTAATAGCTAGTGTGCTACATAATAATGACAATAATTGCATTCAGAAAAACCACCTAAATGGACCTCATACTTCAGTTTCTCATCAAATCTTGACATATCAAATGCTCTCTAGTATCTGACATGTCCAACCTCTTCAGGATACTTTTTATTTCATGCGCTTGAGCTCAACCACTCAATGGCAAAGCTGATGAAAACCAAATGCTGTTTTGTAAGTGGAGGATCTATTCTATGTCCCACCCTCTTTACATTTTTCAGTTGAGATTACATCACACATCTAATAAAAATGTATATTTCAAAGCACTTCACAGGACCTATAAGTAATCATATTCCTAGGTTATCCCAGAACTCTTTTCCATGTATAAGAGACGTAATCTTTCTTGTATATCCCATATCTTTTTCTCTTGACGATCTCTAATAAACTAGTCATAGGAAAGTACTGCTGAGAATATTTTTTTCCTATTGTGAAATTGGAAGTATAGGCCTAATATGTAACTATAACAATTCTGGGTGATTTCAAATAAAAGGCAAATGGACAATATAATAGATAAGATGACCTGAATTTGATTTGAGTAGTCATGAGACTTAACAGCAATGCCTTTAGCTTTGAGCAATCATGTCTTATTGATTCTAACTCTGGTCTGTTTTCAGTCTTGGTTTTGGTTTTGGTCTTGATGCCCGCTAGTCTTTGCAGTGTCTTGGTCTTGACAGCCTCCGTTCTCAGCAATGTCTTAATCTTAGTCTAGCCGGTCTTGAATACAAAACACTAACTTGTATAATTATAAATGAATGCTGTTTTTCAGTGAAACCGGACATGGTGGCTATTAGCAGGATCAATCATACATGCGTAGAAGTGGGATACCCAGACTCCTGGAACACACCATCATCTTACTTCCCTCTTATCTTCCAAGTGAAAGAGATTCGCTGTAGGAAACGCAAAAAATGTGACTGCTCCCAACTGAGCTCAATAGAGGTACTGTGACTCCAGCCTGATCTCAAAAGGAAGCATATCAGTTTAGTGGCTAATTCATATGAGTTCAGTCGCATGAAAATGTACAATTTTAAAATTGAGGCACGGCACCCAACCACACCACTAAACCCAACCATCATTTGGGGATGAGCAAATCAAACTAAATTGTACGAATAAAAATGTATGAATTCATACAAATTAGACACTAAATCAAAAAGTTATGAATTGCTGTGAAATTGTACTTTATGTTCAGTTGAAGACAAAATCTTAAGAAGAATTAAAATTGTAGAATGATGCGCTGGCGAAGTGGGTAGCCCTATCACCTCAAGCCTCAGCTGTGTCAGTTGGCATTTCTGTGTGAACTTTGCATGTTCTCCCCGTGTTCGCATGCATTTCCTCCAGGTGCTTTAGTTTTCCCCACAGTCCAAAGTAGAGATCTGCACGGGACAAAACTTTGAATCCCGCTCTACCCAGGTTGTAGTCTGAACCCGACCGCTCTCGCTTATATTCAGCATTTGTTGTCCCGCTGACCGACCAGTCCCCGCTAATGGGCGGGAGGAGAACAAAATCGAAAAGTCCAGACAGCCTTTAACAAGCTGGATGTATAAACACACACACACACAAACACATAGACACACAGCACCAAGCAAGTGACACACACACAGACAGCATCATGCTCTCTCTTGTATACACACATACACACACACGTACAGAGAGCACAAAGCTCTCTCTCTCTCGTTCACACACACACACACACACATAGACATGTGCTGGATAAGTTGGTGGTTCATTCTGCTGTGGCGACCCCGGATTAATAAAGGGACTAAGCCGAAAAGAAAATGAAATGAATGAAATTGTATAGGTTTTTGAAAGAAGTCTCCTATACTCACCGTGGCTGCATTTATTTGACAAAAATAAAAAATAAATTCTATCCAAAAAGATACTTTTCCAGCATGTCAGTTCTCAGACATTATATGACCCGACACATCAGTTCAGCATGTTTATTGGTGAAAACTAGCTCTGACAGATGCCAACAGACACTGACAGGGGTAACAAACTGATTTGACAAAACCCAATGAAGTGTTTGTGCGCATCTGTTGGTGCAGTTCAAACCGGTCTTAAAATGCACTGACAAGCAATTGAGAGACACTAAAATCTGACTAATGTGTTCTTATTATGACGCAATCTTTACAGACAAAATTACTCTTTGCATGAGCTTCACATGTTGAAATCACAAGTGAAAAATACATGAAATGTGTATTATGACCTCCAAACAGGAATTGATTCCATTTTTATGTGGGAAAAGAAGGTTAAGGTTTAACATCTTTAATAATCTGACCAGGTGCAATAAAATTAGGGCAGTAGCATCAAGACACAACAAACACATACAGAAACAACTGACTTAAACAACAATATAAAAAAAACACAATTGACTCAGTTGTGTCAATTGGTTGAGTCATTGAATCAGCCAATAAACCAATTTGTTTCAAACATTAATTCATTCAGGAACAAAATATGTGACAGTCTTCGTCAACACAGTAAGTCATTCAGTCATTTAATCACTGATAAAACAATTCATTTAGGAAACAAGCATTTGACTGGCTCACACAATCAAAACTGTGTACTTTTCTAGTAAGTACTTATTATGAATAATTACCTTATGACCACAAATGTTCTATATAGAATGAATATCTGTGGTTATCTGGACATAATACACAGGAAAATCCTCTGAGTAAAATTGACTCAGTTTAGTAGTATTTAGGTAGTATTTATTTATTTAGGTAGTATTTATTTTAGTAGTATTTGGTCCCTCTCTAAACTGAGTTTAAGTTACTTAAGTTAATGACACAATGGAAGAATTATTTAGGTGATTGAGCACTGATGACGAACACCTTCTTTTAATAATCAGAAACACAGAAGAGAAACACAAAGGCTTTTAGATGAAATCAGCTGTAATATAATACAGTGAATCTCTCAAAATCTAAGCAGAGGATGATTAAGCAACTCCACAAACAGCAGCTTCACTTATTAACAACCTGTTTCCCATTATTTAAAGAGTAACCAAATACTCTCTGAACTGAGTTAATGTTAGGATTTTGCTGTTAATTTTGGACGCAACCATTGTTTTTTTATTTACCTATCATTAAGTAATAAAACATGACTGCGTGATTACGTAATTTGAATCATATCTGAATTAATATAATATAATTGTGTGTGTGTCTGTGTTATATTGTTTTTCACAGACTTACCGCACACAAAGTCTCCAGCTGCCTGTTTCAAAAGGTAAAATGATGTGTGTGAGAGCGAAGGATGAATTCTGTAATTCTTCTTGGAGCGAGTGGAGCCAGTACAAGTATGTACAGTATATTTACATTTAATATATTTTAGGCCAAAAAATTAATTTGCTTTGGCCTTGAAAATACATATACATTGCTTTATTGATATTTTATCTCCACTAACAACTTTTTTTCTGATTGTTTGTTTGTTTTAGATGCAAGAAAAACCAGAAGCAGAGGAAACCAAAGTTAAAGATGCTATAATTTATTATGCAACGTAACTGAAAACTGGATATAGTTTTTGGATAATGTGTTTTGTATGAACACAGGCTTATTTTTACTGCTTACTTTGTCATACAGCATACCGTATAATAAACACAAACACATATTATGTGTTTTTGTAACTTTAAATGGTTATCTATGCTTTGTTTAGTAGAATGAATAACACTATCATGTTCTTAAATTAATTATTTATTACTGTTGAATTGTTTTGCATGTATTTATTATGACTGCACTATTTCTGATGTCTGTACATGATTATATAACACATAAATCATCCATAATTCAGCATGTCTTGTTTGTATGTTTAGATTCAAGAAACGATTTTATATCAAGTCTCATGCAGTGTGCACTTTACTAAACAGGCACGGACATTGTTAGGGTCCTAATTATGTGCAAATGTCTTTTCTTTCATTGTAGATCACACGCAAGACTGATCAAGAGAGAAATTACAGTCACAGCTCAATGTGGAGCACGAGGAAGTGCTATTCCCTCCATTTCAACAGATTTCCAGGATCACAGCAAAATAACCACTTTAATGAATTGATTACTGATTGTGTGACAAACTAACCCTCTACCAAAGTCTGGAAAAAACACAAGTGTGAGTGAAACTTAACCACCATGAATTGCCTGATGTGTAAAACACAAGTGCTGGGTTTTTGGAAATGATACAATTTGTGATTCATGACTAATTATTTGAGGAACTTACACAAACAGACTTGCCATTCATTAGCTGATGTTGGTAATAAACAAAAATAGTTTAACAAAATTAATAAATGAAAGGGAAATGCCAAAATGAGTTTTGAGCACATCACTTGTTACTGAAAATAAACACCAAAATTCATAATTGGGTTTGAATGAGGAAGTTGAAAGGGAATGAAACCCCATAAAAAAATGTTCAAGCACAGACAATCAGTACATTGTCTGTCTGTATTTGGATAAATATGTTTGTAAGAGTTGAAATATTGCAAATATTTTGATGTCTTTGACAATTCAAAACATGAGCTGAAAACAGAGACTGGTGACTCCCCAACCCAGCAGGTGGGAATGCGGGAAAAACCAGCTCCTGCTGCATTTGCATCTGAGTCTGCTGAAACTCATCCACCCCATCTCACACATATGGTCATTTCAAGGTTTGAATGTTCTAGATTAACCAAAGTGCCTTTATCTATCATGTTTCATATTATTTGAAATGTCTCAGTGCGACTGGTACAATGGTCTCATTCTCTCAAAAATAGACATAATCAAAACAATAAATATATAACTTCGGGTATCTTTTGAACCACTGTGAAGGGTGTGACTTTTCCACTGGCAGCACTAAATGCAAATGCCTTTTGTTATGCACACACCCCTTTCCTTGAGGGAATTCTTGGATTATTTAAGGTAAGGTTTGAGAAAGGCTCAGGGCGATTCTGCCTACCCAGATCAGCCTGTAACATGGAGCTTACGCTCCACTTTATGTAAAATTTGAAGTCAGGTATATGCATCTTTTCATCTTGGATTTATCTTTGATAATTTGATGTTTTGTATTGATCATTTATGAATTGACTGATTGAATTGGCATAATACATTTACCTGACTAATAAATTATAATGTTTGACCATATTTTGCTCACTCTGTAATTATTAGTTCTAGTAGATTGCGCTGTATCCTTGTTTCCGCACGTCTTGCGTCAGGTCAGTAGACGGACTAAAATCCAGTTGAGATGGAGCATTGGACACACTAATTATGTTTTAGGGATCCGACTGACTCTTGATATTGATTCAAGTGTACTTAGGTGTCTAGGTCAACAAGGATTCTGCACGACTAACCTAGATTGGGTACCCGACCTTTGTTTGAAGGTAATATTATTCTAAATTAAGTTCATATGGGAAACTATGGGCTTGGTGAAAACCAAAGTTACTATAGAGTCCAGTAGTCGGGTACATTTATAATAATGCCCTAACCTCTAATTAGAAATGATGATTGTCTTAACTCAAGGGTGTACACCTAAGCGGGACTAACTAAAGTATTTTAGAACGAGCGCGCTGGTAGCGGCCATCTAAAGTATTAGTCAATTACCTCTGTTTAATATTCAAGACTGACCAGAGTGTGACCGTGAGGGATGCCTTCAGCCGAGGCGATTTCTCTGAGCGACATGAGCACCCGAATGAACGGATGTGATAGTGTTGTGATGAGTCAGAAGGCATTGAATCCATTTGCAAGCTTTATTAAGAGCACACATACAAACAAACACAAAGGGGCAATCCAGGAGACAGAACGTGGGACAGGCAAAAGTTCAAAGGCAGGCAGATATCTTACTGGTCAGAATAACAGGCTGGAGATCAGGGGCAGGCAGATGTCTTTCGTAATCGTAGAACAAGCACAGGGTCAGAAACACAGATCAGTCCGAAGCAGGGAGTATGGAACGCTCAGAAATGACAGCCAGGCAAATCAAGACTTCGCAACGAACCGGAGCGTGAGTGTGGTATATATACACGAGAGCTGATGAGTTGCACCTGGACCGTAATCAGTGCCAGGTAGCAGGGCTTATGGGATTTTGAGTCCGTGAGTCGAATCAGAATTCTGGCGATGGTTTCCTCTGGTGGTGCACAAGAGGGTTGGCATCGCCCTCATTTACAACAGATAGTTACTAGTGAAGACAAAAGGTTCAAACATTAATCTAAATTATATATTGATATAATCTTCTTAATGTTTTATGATTGGAGTCAGATAAAACTAAAGATAAATATATTAATATTCTAAACCACCTCATACTAAAATTGGAGTCAGATATGAGTTAAATTTAAGGTAAATCAACATTTTGCACTGGAAAGACCGAACAGGCATTAAACCTTCATCCACCAGTGGACACCGGCATTGGGCCAACTGGGTGGACCTTACATGTTCTTCACTTTTTTATCCACACTGTTAAACCCAATAAGTTAAGGTAACTCAAACCATTTGAGGAAACGGATTGCAACAAACTATTTAAGTTAAAAAAATTATCCTAACGAGTACTGTGAACTTAATCCATTTAAATACATGACAATTTGAGCACAGTGAAACCCAATAAATTAAGAGAACTCAAACCAACTGGGTACTGTAAAACCCAATACGTTAAGGCAACTCAAATTGTTTGAGCAAACCGATTGCTACAAACTATTTAAGTTCAAAAACTTATCTACATGAGTGCTGTGAACTTACTCCATTTAAGTTGAAGTAATGAGGTATTTGTGCGATTGTGTCTTTATGAGCAATAATGATGAAGACCTGCTGTTAACAAGCAGAATTAATGAAGAGAAACAAAACTTCAGCAACCTCAGTCACATCATTAACATAAATGATACACAATCAATCAATTAAAATCTTAGCAGGGGATCATTAAACAACTTTAACTCCTCCAAATTTTGAGTTAACTGCACTTAATTCTTTTGATAAACCTGACTGTTGGGTTTTACTGTGCAGCGACATTTCTTATAGTCACATTGGAACAATCACACGGACATCCAGTATGTTTTTTTCCCATGTGTGAAGAACATTAAAGAAATTTTTAGCTAAGAATGTAGTCCTTGGTGAATTGTATAATACAAGTTAATATCTAAAGGCAGGGGTGACGCAGTGCCACAGTAGGTAGTGCTGTCGCTGGTTTGAGACTCAACTGGGTCAGTTGGCATTTCTGTGTGGAGTTTGCATGTTCTCCTTGCATGTTCTCCACCAAAGATATGCGTTATAGGTGAATTGGGTTGGGTAAAAATTGATCGAAGTGTATCAGTGTGAATGAGTGTATGGATGTTTCCCAGAGATGGGTTGCAGCTGGAAGGGCATCCACTGTGTAAAACATATGCTGGATAAGTTGGTGGTTCATTCTGCTGTAGCAACCCCATTAATAAGGGACTTTGCCGAAGTTGGCGGTTCATTCCGCTGTGGCAACCCCAGATTTATATGGGACTAAGCCAAAAACAAAATGAATGGATGTATGTCTAATGGCACATGGGCAGGCAAAAATAAATAATAAAAAAATCTCCAAACAGGTATTATGCGCATGTTTTTTTTTCACTCTGGTTGTCGTCAACTTACAAGTTACGGATAATCAAGGACCACAATTCTAGCCAAAAATGTTCATTAAAGGAAATGTAATTTTACCCCTTTTTCAAGATTTCAGATAAGTCTTTTTTTGTCACCAGAATGTGTCTGCAAAGTTTCAACTCAAAACACCCATCAGATTATTTATTATACCTTTCAGAATATTTTTCTGCTCTGAACACAATGTAGCTGTTTTTGTTGCCTGTGCCTTTAATGCTAGTTCTCCCCGTCCACTGTTCCCACATGCCTGTCAGAGTGTGCCTTCATTTTTGCCTGCATCAGATAAACAGCACAGTGACAGACATGAAGGGATCAGATCTCACATAACGTTTGTGAGAAATACTATAGTAAGAACTTTACCAATGATTATTATTTGATGTATTTGTTGTGGAGCCTTTCTGTGACGTTGAGTCACACACAATGTCGCTACAAAGTTTACGCACACACACAGACAGACGCACACACAGTGGACATGTTTAACTTTGCATTAATATTGATATCCACTGCTGTATAGATACACGTTAATATACAAAAAAAAAAAAAAACAATTTAACGTCCACAAACCGGGATTGAAGCATCTTCTTTTATAATTGAACTGACATGCAGCTGTGGTGATAAAATAAAGATGGTGAAATCGACAATAAAACTTGTAAAACTCATTCTTGATCACATCTGATGATGATTGATGATCACAGAGACCTGAACAATTTAATCCCAGTTGCTTTGCACACATCCTGTCTTGTTGATATGATTATACATATTTCTACGGAGACATGTTAATACATGGCTGTCAATCAATTTGGTGGGCGGGGAAACCGCACTCCTACGTCACATTGTGGTGGGCCTCAAAGTGGGAGGGATTTGGATCCTATTTTAACGTCAGGAAATTTTTAAAAAGAGACTTATTGTGTTTGTCTTATTGTCCAAAGAGCCTACAAAAGATTATCGTCATCATAGGTGCCCTTTAAAGTCCTTCTAATGAAAAAAAAAAAAAAAAAGTCAAAAACTTGGATGGTCTGAAAGTGAGTAAATTAAAGTTAGATGTTAATTTTTGGTGAACTTTCCCTTTAAGGCCCATTCACACCAATAACTATAAAATAATTATAATTAAAAATTGTAAAAGGCAAGGAGGATCAATACAAATGGAATGCATTTTCTTTTTTTCTCAGTAGATGAATAATAATAAAAATAGCAGCCAAGAATCTATTATTCTTGTATTTAAAGTGGCAGATGACAAACAATAAACAGAATGGTACAGTATTATTTGCTCTCATGGATATATCAATGTTCTTGATGTGCAATAGGCCTATATAGAACGTCTTAAGACGGCTACAGTCCATCGTTATTTTATTTTTTTTCAGGGCAAGTGTGACATAAAACTTTGATCCAAGAATCATTTCCTCAACATCATCATGAGAGACAGTGAAGAGGGTACAGATTGCTGACCTACTTTTGAAGTATAGAGACTAAAAGGGAATATTGGCTCACTCCCACTGGGACTTGTGCTCTCACTGGCAGGCTGATAGAAACATCTACATACTCATAATTAAATGATCTACAGTCTATATGTAGGTAGCAGACACACTCCCTGAGCCTATAATTAAATATATTATCTTATAATGAACCCACTGTCCACTGAAGTGCATGGTAATTTTATGCAAATACACAGGTATGTCTGAATAGAGATCGCTCCCTCAGAATATTAATAGTGTCAAGTGTTAAAAGAATTTAAGGTATACGATTTATGTGATTATGGGTTTGATAGTCCAAGTTGTTCTGGGTTAAATATTGCCACAAAACAACTGCTCTGGGACTGTTGTTGTGGGTTAACATGTGATCAGCTGTGTTTTATTACTGAATGGATATTTACTGTATTCATGGGAGATACATCATACTCCGTAAATGATGCTTAATCATATGTTTACACAGGAGGGAAGTTCAGCCTGGTGAAAAGCTGAGATGGCTGCGGCTTTACCACAAAAGGACTAGGGATTTGGAGATGATAATTCCCCACAAAGTGTGATTAAGGTCATCAGTTTTTAACCACATGCTTTTTTTTTGCTTCTGCATGTGAAAGCAGAAACAGAATTATGTCTCTTTAGATTGTGTCATTATACACAAATTAGAAACACTCTTTCTTTATATCCATCACAACACACAACAAGTCAAACAAGAACAAACAATCTTATATTCAGATTGTTACAGAAAAAAAACTGAAATGGCATTCAGTGTTTCTTTATATGTATATAAAAAATGTTTTTAAAGGAAGTTTCTTCCCAATTTCAAATAAAAAAGTCAATTAGAAAATTCCCAAAAATGTCAATTGATCAAAATAAAATGTTATTTAACTCTTCTGAAGTTGTCTAAAAACATGGCATTGTTAAAAAATGGTAAAACTTTATAGTATATATATATATATATATATATATATATATATATATATATATATATATATATATATATATATATATATATATATATATATATATATACTATAAAATATATGCAGGCCCATAGCCAGGGAGATCCACCCCCCACTTACAAAGGTCCAGAATTTGTCCCAAACATGAGCACATTTTGACTGCTATGCAATAATAAATTTACATTTACATTTAGTCATTTAGCAGACGCTTTTATCCAAAGCGACTTACAAATGAGGACAAGGAAGCAATTTACACAACTATAAGAGCAACAATGAATAAGTGCTATAGGCAAGTTTCAGGTCTGTAAAGTCTAAGAAGGAAAGTATTAGTATTTTTTTTTTTTTTGGGTACAGTAAGTGTGATATTCAGAGAGGCAATTGCAGATTAGGAAGTGAAGTGGAGACTAAATAGGTGAGTTTTTAGTCGTTTCTTGAAAATTGCGAGTGACTCTGCTGTTCTGATACAGTTAGGGAGTTCATTCCACCAACTGGGCAGATTGAGCGTGAGCATTCGCGATAGTGATTTCTTCCCTCTTTGGGATGGAACCACGAGGCGACGTACATTCACAGAACGCAAGTTTCTGGAGGGCACATAGATCTGCAGAAGTGAGAGCAGATAAGAAGGAGCAAGGCCAGAAGTCACTTTGTAGGCAAACATCAGAGCTTTGAATTTGATGCGAGCAGCAACTGGCAGCCAGTGCAAACGGACCAGCAGCGGAGTGATGTGCTCGTTTAGGTTCATTGAAGACCACTCGTGCTGCTGCGTTCTGGAGCAGTTGAAGAGGCTTGAAATAAATAATAATATTAATAAATAGTGATGATAACCAATTGGAAAAGGCTTTAAGGCCAATAAATAAGTTTGAAGCACCAAACTAATTAGTTTTGTACTAATTAGATTATTGTGGTCATACATGAATTTTTCAATTTTTCTTATTTAAACGAAAGGTTAGAAAAATTGTAAATTGCTATTTGCTATATGGCAAAATTTAAAAAAAAAATTTTTGTCTAATAAATGACAATAGGCAACATTTTTCATTTTAAAACTTGATGGCCATCTGACAAGCTAATCAAGCAAAAAATGGTTGTTGCTAGATCAGATACGTGTTCGCCCGGAAGTTACCGAGAATTATTTATATTATTAAATTCCCCATTAATTGTATTTTATTATCATCTTCCCCTAAACTCAACCATCACAGTATAGTAAAAACAGTAGTTGTACCGAGTATTGATTGTTATTTAATAAATTACCCAATAAATTGTATTTCTTAACGTACCCCTACCCCAAGCCTAAACCCAACCATCACAGTAATGTAAAAATATGAATTATTATTATACAGTGTCACAAAAATGATGCTACATTGATGAGCGCATCCGGAGCTGTGTCCTATCAATTCTCATTTCCAAACATAATAGTTTTAATAACTCATTTCTAATAACTGATTTATTTTATCTTTGCCATGATGACAGTACATGATATTTTACTAGATATTTTTCAAGACCCTTCTATACAGACTAAAGTGACATTTAAAGGCTTAACTAGGTTAATTGGGTTAACTAAGGATAGGATAATTAGGCAAGTCATTGTATATTAATGGTTTGTTCTGCAAATATGCTCCATATATATATATATATATATATATATATATATATATATATATATATATATATATATATATATATAGCTTAAAGTGGCTACTAATTTTGACCTTAAAATTGTTTCAAAATTGTCTTTTGGCTTAAAAAGCAACAAAAATAAATAAATAAATAAAAAATTCTAGCCAAAACTTCTAGCCAAAATAAAGCAAGTTAAACACCATTTGTGAAATATTTAAAAAAGAAAAACATTTAATATATATATATATATATATATATATATATATATATATATATATATATATATATATATATATATGTGTGTGTGTGTGTGTGTGTGTGTGTGTGTGTGTGTGTGTGTGTATTTATAACATAATAAATATTAATATGTTATATTATGTTAATATTAATATTAACATAATAAATAAATAACATTGTAATAAATATTTCATTATTAACCCTTTAAGCCAATGAATCATAAAAATGTAAAATTATTTCATGTAATGTTTCTGGAAAATGTTATTTTAATAATTGTTATTATATACCGTTTTAGCCTATAGAAATCGCAATGTAGCGGGAGTGGAAAAGAAATATTATCAAAGTAAAGAGCCACCATTACAGACACTAATAATTAAAATCCCTTATCGTTTTTCTATTATCCACAGCTCGTGATCTTCATTATAGCGCATTTAATCTTTATCGCACAGTAGGCAACGTGAATGCTGAGTCGTCTGGTGTGACTCTTATCATTTCACCTATATCCACCCCCTCTCCTCCTCTCTCGCTTTCAGTCTCTGTGCCCTCATGATGCCACGGCGCTCGCTAATCCGCTCTCCGCGGTGCACATGCTCAGTACCGATCACTGTGGCGATCTGTAATGGCTGCGGGATGATGTGATACGAGTCCCGGTGCCGAGCCGCGTCTCTTCGGTAGGAATGCCTTTTCCTTGAGACCGCCAACCACTCCGTTCATTCCTCCGTCAACATGGTTGGCATCCGACAGAAGAATAATCGTCGGACATCGTAGTCTCGTGCACGTGCGAGGGCGATATTCGTGTAAGTTGAATGTTTATTTTGTGTCTGTAAATTGCGATTCATTGAGCGGGGGATCCGGACATGCGTGTGTCAGTGTTTGTTATCCGAGGTCACTACAGTTCAAAGCAGCATCTCTAGAGAGACAAGACACGCATATAGACGCGT
Source organism: Danio rerio (assembly GCF_052040795.2). Lineage (NCBI taxonomy): Eukaryota > Metazoa > Chordata > Actinopteri > Cypriniformes > Danionidae > Danio > Danio rerio. Next base: position 39,162,351 of record NC_141034.1, read on the forward strand.
GCTGCATAGAGCTGCATTTAGACATTATAAATAACGTTAGCGTGTTTTGATTCCATTTCAGTGCATGTTGCGTTTTATTGCAAACGTTTAACACCGGTTATCACAACGTGCTAAAGCAGCGTCGCGTTGGTATCTTTAACGATAACCTAATACATCTGTTTCTTACGTGGGTTGTTCTTATGTATATTAATAGGAGTAAAACAGAAGTTATTTGTGTAGATGCGCTTATTTAGCACCGCAACAGGCTCACTGTGCGACCAGCCAGTCACACACAATGAATTTTCAATGAGCTCGGGGGTTACTACAGTTCATTTCGACAGTTCCTGCTGCCTCCAACACTAAAATGCATTATCAGATGTCGTGGTGTGGTGCGGGCGGTCAGAAATGCTTCCTAAAACGGTTAAAGTCTTTTAAAAGGATACCAAAAACAGCAAGATGAGAAAAGGTAGATTTTGAAGCAACGTTTTAATGGTTTTGAAATGTGTCAATCTTCATAGAAGTTATTAAGACTGGCAACAGAAATGTGTTCTCCTTTACGGGGTAGCCATAGCAACAGTAGGCCGCATGAGGGGTTTTCGTAAATTGTCTAAATACTAAATGCTATATTTATGTCTTCATTGAATACACAGTATTTATTAAAGTGTATTTGCACATAAAAAGTGTCAAGAAAATGTGTTTTTTGCTGGTTTAAGCTGGAAGTTACTTGTTTTAGCTGGTTTTCAAGCTTGGCTAAGCTGTTTCAACTGGTTTTCCACTCAGTCCATATTGTACAGTTAGTAAGACCAGTCCCAGATAGCAGGCAGTAATCGGCCCGAGCTCGGCTGCCCTCCGGCGCCTCCGGCTCCGACTCGGCATCGGCGAGTGTTATCCGGGCCGAGTGCGGCCCGCAGCTCGCTCGCGCACATGCGGTTGTGATGCGGCTGTAAAGCACTGGCCCGATTCCGGTCAACCATATGGCAACCGATTAAGGCTGATGGCAACCGATTAAGTTCTTATTTTATCTAGCAATCTGTTAGCTCCACGTTTAATGATAATTTGAGAAAATATTCATGGTACGATAGCAAAAAAAAAAAAAAAAAGAATATTTAGTGTGGATGGTCGCAATGTTTAGACGCAAACAAAACAATATTATTTATAAATAGATTATACATGTCATCTAGAGAAAAACTATGTAAAATTCGCTTAATTTTGAGATAGCACGCTCCTGTGCTGACTGTTTTTGTTTTAAAGCAGAAGTTGGTTTCATAATAAACACATGCGTGACTAAACTCATGATCCACACTCCAATCCAGACGGTGGCGGTAATGCTCCAAAAAGCTGTTTGTCAACCACCATGGCACGAAGATCACAAGAAGAAAAAGTTTGGTTTTTTTAAAGACTTCACGTGGATCCCGGTCAGAAAGGTAAGCTTTTTACTGCTTGTGTACTGTATAATTAGCGAATTTAGAGCTTAAAACATTTCCACGGTGTTTGGTTGTAACAGCGTTTAGTAATTTAAAACAGTTTGATACGAAATGTAACTTGCTTTAAGAAACACGACTGGAGCTAATGTATGCTAACGCTAACAGTTACAAACAGCCTGAAAGTTCATTTTCCTTTAACACAATGTTAGATTGTAACGTGTGTAGTAACTGAAAACTATTTTAATTATTTTAAAGAAACATGAAACGAATTTGTGTGTATGCTAACTTTGCGTTAAAGAAAGTTTCTGTAGACGAATCCATTAACTAACTTGGCAAAACGTGTTTTTTTCCTGATTTAACATTATAAAGTACCGTGGATGTTGAAAAAAATCATTCTACAGGCGTTTACTTATCCAACAGTATTAATTCTGTGATTATGTGTAAATAAAAACTAATCGTTTTGGATTAATAAAATATTATTGTTTATTTTGTTTATGCAGTTAGTCACGAAAAGTGATCGAAACTCGACGGTTTACTATTCTCTTTAAATTATCCAAGAGAAATATATTAGTGTGCACTTTAATTCATATGTGTTAGCCTATGTGAATCAATTATATCTTTTGTTCAAGCTGTAATGGTCAGTTAATGTAAAACTGAACGTCTTAAAGCAGATTTTGATGTTTTTTTATGTTATTGACAGTGATAAATTCTGATTTAAATGAATGGGTAACAATATTTGTTGGTTAAGTCTCATTGTTCTTGTTTAACAAAGGTTAGTGAGATCATTTTGCAGTACATCACGACCAAAGAAGTCAATGGCACACTCTTTTGAACGTGAATAGGCATGCTATAGTTGTGTGCTAAAAGTCCATTATAAGCTGTAAACTGCTGATACATTTTCAACATAGATTGAGCTTTTCAGACATTACGTTACTAATTGCTTCACAAACAGCTGAAATGGTTTATTGTTATTGGCTATCATCATCAAACATTTTTCACAATGGTAGGTTAATCTTCATGGGTACAGAATAATGCATGTGCTTGGCCATCTTACAAATCTATGTCTCAGATTCATAAGGCTGTCACTCTGCATGAATCTCCGAATAAATCTTGTGCAACCTTCTGTGTACTGATTATTTACACTATAGGTATTATATGCATTAATTAACTTTGATAGTATTTCAGGATTTTAACTTTTTTTTTACTGGAGGTTAACAATGTGATGTTTTATTATAGATGCATATGAGGAAGCTCGACTAAAACATCCACATGCAACTGTGATTTCTGACTGGTAGACAGATGAGGACGATGATTGCCTGTCATACATCTCAAGACAGAACAGGTTTGTTTGCAATTATTTTAAACACATACTGTCAACATTGTCATTGATCTATTACAACCTGTGAGTTTTAACCTGGCACTATACTAAAGTGATGTTTTGTTTTGTAAATGTATCTAATCAAGGGACAGTATAGACGCATCTATACCGTGATGAAGAAAAATTACTTGGAACAAAGAGGCTGGATAAAAGGCAGGTATGAAGATTTCAGAAATCAATGCAGCACCACAAGTACCATCACCATCAATGACTATGGCAGAAATCTTAAGACCACCATGAAGATGCACAGATACTGTACATTCCAGTACACCAGGCGTGTCCAAACTACGGCCCGCGGGCCATCTGCAGCCCGCGAGGCTTTTTATAAATATCAATAGAATCTGGCCCGCTATACAAAAATGAACGTAATTCAATAAATAACCACCGGGTGTCGCTATTACATGCATTCAATTAAGCAGCAGTTCTTGTTATGATCTATCTATCTATCTATCTATCTATCTGTCTATCTGTCTATCTATCTATCTATCTATCTATCTATCTATCTATCTATCTATCTATCTGTCTATCTGTCTATCTGTCTGTCTGTCTGTCTACACACAGTTGAAGTCTGAATTATTAGCCCCTCATTGATGTATTTCTTCTTTTTTAAATATTTCCCAAATGATGTTGGAGAAAGACTTTTGTTTTATTTCGGCTAGAATAAAAAGCGGTTTAAATTTTTTTATGAACCATTTTAAGGTAAAAATTATTAGCCCCTTAAGTCTTCAGAACAAACCATTGTTATAAAATAACTTGCCTAATTACCTTGACTAGTTAACTTGATTAACCTAGTTAAGCCTTTAAATGTCACTTTAAGCTGTATAGAAGTGTCTTAAAAATATCTAGTCAAATATTATTTACTGTCATCATGGCAAAGATAAAATAAATCAGTTATTAGAAATGAGTTACTAAAACTAATATGTTTAGAAATGTGTGGAAAAAAATGTTTAACTCTCCGTTAAACAGAAATTGGGGAAAAAATAAACGGTGGCTAATAATTTAGGGGGGCTAACAATTCTGACTTCAACTGCATATATATATATATATATATATATATATATATATATATATATATATATATATATATATATATATATATATATATATATATGTATATATATGTATATATGTATGTGTGTGTGTGTGTCTGTGTGATGTATGTAAAATTTGGCCCGCGACGTTTGTTTTTTTGCATCTGGCCCTCGGCCCAAAATGTTTGGACACTCCTGCAGTACACCTATGAACATTTACAGTCTTTGTTCTAGTGCAGTTTGAGATAAAGACATAACTTATTGCATCTCGTGATGTCTTTGTAAGAATTGAAGACATCACTAAATTTGTTAAGGTTTAATGCAGCTAGAAAGTAAAGATCAACTAGAGAATATCAGCAGTGTCTAACCCACTGTTGTATTTACAGAAGTTGTATGAGAATAAGCTACAGGTTGATTTATACTAATCTGTTATTTTTCTTTTTTAGCACGACTGACTGAAGTTTTAAAATCATGCAACGTCATAAAGCAGCAGCTGGGCCTGATTCTCACAAAACCAAAACAGACGTGATGAAATTCCAGATGTAAACACATTTGACCTTCCTTTGGTCAATTTGATTTGGAAAAGCTTGAAAATCAACTAAAGGAGCAGCCTGAACAAATGAAGAAACTGGTAAGTTCAAGCTCTTGCTAATTTCAAAGTGTTTTAAGTTTATTTGTTTTTTTTTTATTGTTTTTTTTGCTTCGTAGGTAGCCTACTTTTTTCCTAATTTTTTCTTTTTTTTTTTACATTAGTACTTGTTCACTACTAATTATCTGTTTATCTTTTAATCACAGATGGAGTGAGGACAAATGTCCATACCACGCCACTGATAAAGAAGTGGAAAAATGCATTACAAGGTAGCTACAACTTGCCCGTGACCAGAGATGTATAGTAACGAAGTAGAACTACTTCACTACTGTACTTAAGTACTAAAAGGCAGTATCTGTACTTTACTGGAGTATTATTTTTTTCTCCTACTTCCACTTTTACTTAAGTACATATTTTACATGAGTTTAATACTTTTACTCCGATAGATTTTTTATGTGCTGCATCGTTACTCGTTACTAGGGGTGTCAAAATGATCGATATCAGTTCAGTAATAGGTCATACCCGGTTATTACGTGATGACGTCATTTATCTCCTATGCGCGATGTCGCAATACTATAGCTAAGTACGGAGGCGCGAGGGCGAGGCGGCACAGCATACCAGCCGCTAGTGTACTATTAGGGAGAAATGTTGTAAAACTTCACCTCTGCCTATCTCTCGCTCTCTCACTTTGGACATTTGACCCGCTGGCCAGTTTGTAAGGTAACTTTTCCTCTCTTCTTAGCTGTTAAAGCTGTGGATCCAGACATGAGCGTGCCAAGTTTTCTTCACTGTGTCTATTACCTGTGATAATCGCGTATTCTTCCCGCCATGGGTGAACAGCGCTTATATTTCTAAAGCCCTTTCTGTTGAGGACAATAACCAATCATAGACGTGTAAGACCCGCCTGTCATCGCTCAAAAAGCAGGCGGGATAATATTGACATGAGCTTATTAGCTGTAAATGCTTGTGCTGTTTTCTGTGCATGAGTTTTGTTTGATACATCCAGAAAGAGTGTTTTCTTTGAGCAGGTCAAATTAAGGGCACAGTTCGTATATCTGACTGCTGTATTAAAGGACAAAATTTTATTACAAAAACCCCTTTAACTGTCACACCAAGACAAAAGCAATATAATTTCTTTTTTGATTGCATTTCTTAACTCCAAATGTCGCTAGTTAACACAATCAGTGCATTTTTATTCAACACATCACATTATTTCTAAAATATCAGCCTCTACCAAATGGTTGAGATGTTGGTTTATGGTAAAAGTACCAGAATTAATAAATATACAACAGAAAATATGAACTGTAAGACCAATTTCATTAAAAACATAATAAAAATAAATAAAAATTATTACTAAATCATAGCCATAAGCCATAAAATATTTCAGATTTTCATTTAACACAGTAATATACACATTTTCCTGTTTTTTTTTTTTTTACAGTAAAATCAAAATCAAGTGAATTTGTGAAGCAGGACTTAGTTTGCTTGTTTAGTTTAAAGCTTTTTATTTTAAAGCAATCAAACTTTAAAACACCCAAAGTGTGAGTGTGTGTGTGTGTGTGTGTGAGTGAGAGTGAATAATGCGTAAGAGAAAACAACAGTGTGATTGTACCTGTGTGTGCGTCTGTGTGTGTGTGTGTGTGCGTGTGTGTGTGTGTGTGTAAGAGAGAGTGTAAAAACAATTGCAACCTATGTAATGTCCCCACAATTCACAAAAATGTGTGTGTGCATGAGAGAGAGAGAGAGAGAGAGAGAACTGTGTGTGTGAGAGTGTATGAATGTGTGAGAGGGGGGAGAGAGTGTACATTTAGGTGTGTGCAGGGCAGTGTGTGTGTGTGAGAGAGAGAGAGTATGTATGTGAGTGAACATGCTGAATTATCTCATCAGTGAAGGCATTTTTTGGTAAAAGGGCCTGACGATTTGAGCTCTTGTACCATAGAAACTATTTACAGAGAAAAACAGTATCATAAGCCATGTTTCTTTTCGTTCTGCTTAATCAAGTGCCCCAAAAAGATATTTAAAATAAACAAAACAATTAGTGTATTTTGACTGCTTTCTTTAATAACTACATTACACAATACTTGTACTTTTACTTTCAGTACTTGAGTAGTAAATTTTGAAATAAACTACTTGTAATACTTAAGTACAAAAAATGTTGAATACTTTTGTACTTCCACTTAAGTATGGTGCTTAAAGAGCACTTCTACTTCTACTCAAGTCAATTTTTGATAAAGCACTTGTACTTTTACTTAAGTATGGGTCTCTAGTACTTTATACATCTCTGCCCGTGACAGGGATGGAGGAAGAAAGAAGAGAAAGCTAATGTGTCAAATGTCTACATCACTATTTTGTTTTATTTTTTAAACAACATTTTAAGTGTATTAGGATGTTCCCTGATACTTGAACAATTTGTTTCTTTCATTTGCATTTATATATATATAATATATGTATATGTATATGTGTATATATATATGTGTGTGTGTGTGTGTGTGTGTGTGTATATGTATGGTATGTATGTATGTATGTATGTATGTATGTGTGTGCGCCAAATTCTGAAGAAACATCTTGATACATTTTTAATAAACGTAATACAAATAAAATTATAAATATAAAATTGCACAAGACGTGTATATATATGAAATGTATAATCATCTCACTCATGTCTTGCTGTTTGTGCAATTGATTTTGTTCAAGTTTATTTAAAAATAAGTTTGACTTTATACTTCTGCAATTATTTATATATATATATATATATATATATATATATATATATATATATATATATATATATATATATATTTGTTTGTTTATTATTATTTTAATGTTTTATTAAAAAATGTTTCAAGATGTTTCTTCAGAATTCTGCAGTACTTTTTACAAGTTTGACTTGGATATTTTACGGATTGTCATTGGTATTTTTAAGATGTTTCTTGCTATATCTTAAATTGGTTTCTATATTTAGGTTTGTACAAATTTTTAATTCAAGTCTATTGGGAAAACAGGGTTGTTTTAAAAACATCTGTGTTTGTGTGTAATTTTTAGATTTTTTTGTTTAAATCTTTCTGTGTCTTTAATGTGTTGTTTTATTGTTGTTTTTATATTGATATTCTTGTGCACTACAAAATTATTTATAAAATTTTAGTACTATTTTTTTTCTTGCAATTAATAAACGTTTAACATTTATTTATTTTGTCATTTGTCTGATTATTTTCGTTACAGAATGTGTATGCAGTTTGCACTTTATTCAAAGGTTAAACACAGTGCTTACACTTTGTGTTTACATTATAGCCTGTGTTTGCTGTTGTATAAATTCAAATGGTTGTAATACCATATATTAAGTACCAATGTAATACCAAAAGGTTTTATAAGGTGTATAAATACGGAGTCGCGCCAGCTCCGGGCCGCAGCGCACATTACCCTCGCGCCGATTCCGGTGCGGATGCGCAGCGTCGGCTCGCTTAAGGCCGCCGCATCTGGCCCGCTTGATTCGGGCCGGAATCGGGCAGTGAGTCCGCAGGCATCCGGCCCGAGTCCGGCAGCCGGAGTTGGGCCGAGGGGTAAGTCTTCGGCAGGCGACAATCTAGCCGGAACTGGCCCGAGTGTATTTTGCTATCTGGGGTTTAAGACCACATTTTAAAATGAAGTAACTGATTGCCTTGCTTATTAATTTATGGGACATTCTACCAGAAACGTTCGTTATCTGTCCCCGAAATTAAAACATGAATACAGTGAATAATAAGTATTTAATCCCCCAAATTTTTTTAAAATGGACTGATGGTTGATTTCTGTTATTTCTTTTAAGGAATATGTCATTCATTAGGTTCTTAGATTTTAGTTTTTTATTAAAAACACTTTTCAAATGTACAAACCCTGTCCTTGTCCTCTGCCCAATGGGCTATATGCACAGTTAAGTGTTTTCCAGCCAATTGTAAACTTTCTGTGAAAGGTTTCTGTGACTATTTTAAAGCTTATAAGGTTCCTTTTACAGCATCAACATCATAATTTTATTAAAATACAATCAGTTAAATAAACTTAAGCATTCATTTAGTGGTTCAAGTATAAAATGAGATGAAAGACCGTGTAACAGCTAGCACCGTCAGTATCAGCAAGCTAGCACAGAAACTCCATTCAAAATCCTGAAGTAAAATTCATTTTCATATTTTAAAGACATGGCAGGAAAAAATGAATTTAATGCAGTGTTTCTTTTCTGGTCTGAGACTAACTTTATATCAAATATCTATTAGGCAGTGAAGACTTATTTTTAAAGAAAACAGATCTTAAATGTGGCGATTTTGTAATGGAAAGACAGTTCACCAGAAGCCGTCGAGCTGGCTGGCTGCAAATTAAAAGTCTGTGTGCATATACCCCATTGAACGTCCATAAAACTATTATTTAGCAAAAAAAAAAAAAAAAAACAACTTCTGAAATAGCAAAATTGTTATCATTCACATTAATTGATCAAAAACATGAAATTATAAATAAGTTCTACAAATAGATACTACAAATATATAATACAAATGGCGTCACAGTGGCGCAGTGGGTTCGAAAGTTGCCGGTTCAAAGCCCGGCTGTTGTTGGAGTTGGCATTTTTCCCTGTTGATTGTATTCTCCCCGTGTTGGCGTGGGTTTCCTCCGGGTGCTCCGGTTTCCCCCACAGTCCAAAGACATGTGGTACAGGTGAATTGAATAAGCTAAATTGGCCATAGTGTATATCTGTGAATACAAGAGTGTACGGGTGTTTCCCAGTGTTGGGTTGTGGCTGGAAGGGCATCCGCTGTGTAAAGCATATGCTGGATATAAGTTGGTGAAAAGAAAGCCAAAAATGAATGAATGAATATATTAAATTGATGTTTCTGTCAGTCCTGTCACATTTGCATTAAATTTAACATAAAATGCGTGCAATACACACAAGCTATTAAGGCTCAGAGGAAGTGACATCATTTGATGGAGAAGCTGACAGTGATCAAGAATGTGTTCTATCATTGAAATGTATGATTTTATGCTTGTTTTAGAATAATTTTTGAGGAAGACAAGCTTAAAGGTCAGGCCTTGTGACATTTTTTTAAAAGTAGAAATGGACGTTTTTTTGGTAGAATGTCCCTTATGAAAAAAAACTGTCATGAGGTAAAAGAAATCTTTGTTTTTAATAATTCTAGGAAAAAAAAGCTTAGAATTCCAACATTTAAAGTGATAGTACACCCAAAAATATAATGTACTCACCCTTGAATGGTTCCAAACCTTTGAGAGATTAATGAGATTCTTTCTTCTGTTAAACACAAAAGAAGATATTTTGAAGAAAACTAAAAAAAAAACTAAAACTTCATCTATTCATTGTCTTTTCGGCTTAGTTCATTTTTTTTTTATCAAGGGTCACCACAGAGGGATGAACCGCCAACTAATCCAGCGCATGTTTTATGCAACGGATTGACTTCCAGCAGCAACCCAACACTGGGAAACACCCATACACTCTTACATTCACACACATACACTATGACCAATTAAACTTACCCAATTCACCTATAAGCGCATGTCTTTGGACTTTGGGGGAAACCTGAGCACTCGGAGGAAACCCACACGAACACAGTGAGAACATGCTTACTCTAAACAGAAATGCCATCTGACCCAGCAGGGGCTCGAACCAGCGACCTTCATGCTGTGAGGCGATCATGTTACCCACTGTGCCACTGTGACACCCAAAAACCTGAAACTTCTGTTCAACAAAAGAAGGAAAGTCTAAGGGGTTTGGAACAAGTAAAATATGATGTCAGAATTTTCAGTTTTGGGTGAACTATCCCTTGAAACCTTTTGGAAAATGAATTCAGAATTGAGAGAAATAGACTTCAACACAACATAAAAAATCCAAACTTTGAGTTTGTCTCAGATCTGCGAAAATGTCAGAATGGAGAGATTTATTATGAAAATGGTAAGACGTTAACTCTAATCCTGAGGCTTAATCTCAAAATCAACTGCAGAAACCTATTTGGAATTGCGAGATGTGCATTTAATGCGAGATGTTCTCTGTAATAGGAGATGCTGTCACAATGTTTTAACAAAATTATTAAAAAAAAAAAAAAATTTAAGGTGTAGAGCTCTTTCATTTTTTTCTTAATTGCTGCTAATTTTTGTACAGAAATAATATATGTTCTGCCATAACCAAATTGCTATTTTAAAAACAAATAAATATTGAATAATATAAACTAAAGAAAACTCATTAATATAAACAAACTAAAACTGTGACTGTGCTGGGATTTTACATTTTTAAAAAGAAATATCAGCATATCTGTGTTTTCTGGCAAAAGCTGAGGTCTTTGCACATTTACAACGTCCCCTGCTGATGAAAAAACTCTTTCACTGGGGACTAAGATAGCTGGTGTGCAGATGTAAGCCTTTCCTAAACCAGAGAGCAGTATGTACTAAGGTGGTCAATAGGCCCTCTTCTCTAGGGGACTGACCACTGGCATAAAATACTGATTATAAAATGTCTTATTATGTAGTGGGATTAGAGACAGAAGTTGAACCTGATTATGAAGGTGAATAATTAATGTTACTTGTTACTCTTTTCTGCGAAAATGTCAGAATGAAGAGATTTATTATAAAAATGGTAAGACATTACCTCTAATTGTGAGGCTTAATTTCAAAATCAACTGCAGAAGTGTATTTAGATTTGCAAGATGTGCATCTAATGCGAGTTATGAGATGCTTACTGCAAAAGCTTGTAATTGTGACCAAGAAGTTATAATGGCAAGATATAAACTCAGAATTGTCTCAGTTACCCCTATTCATTTATTTATTTAATTATGTGGCAGAAACAATCTTCCATACTGAAGTCCTGTAAAAGTTGCTGTACAACAGAAGTTATAACAAGTGACTGCTTCTCCAGAAGTCTGCACACTGAGTGCAAAACAGATGCAGTATATTTACTATTATATAACTGTTTCCCTATATAGACGAGGCTGGTTCTTACAGTTGTTATGGTAACTTTGACAATCAAGTTATTTGCAAAACACATAACTAGCTGTGTTATGATATATAATAATGTATATTCGATTGTTTTTAGCCTCTGTCTGTGCTTCATTGTGTGTGTGTGTGTGTGTGTGTGTGTGTGTGTGTGTGTGTGTGTGTGTGTGTGTGTGTGTGTTTGAAAAGCACGTTGCCCTGAGGAAACCGGTTATGTAATAACCTGTGTTTACTGTCTATATTAAACTTCACTGCACAATGTTGCCACATATTACATTTAGTCAGTCTAATTATAGCGTGTATACAAGCTTTTTGTATTTGCTGCTGTTTTTTGTTGATTGAATACTTGCTTCTCTTGTGCTCAGAGCATCATTTTTTTTTTACTGGTGAACAGTCATGAACCTGCCTCTATCTGTGTGTTTCTGATATCAGTGCAGTGCTGGTGTGAGATAGTGCCAGTGAGTTGCGTGTGGTTGGCGGTAGTCAGGACTCAGGAGTGATGGCTGTGAAGGAGCGGGTGGAGGCGGTGCTGAATGTGGGCCTGCGGGTCCCCAGTATCATGTTGCTTGAGGTGCTGTACCGCTGGGACGTCAGCTCCTTCTTCCAGAAGATCCAGAGGAGCAGCCTCAACAACAACCCCCTCTTCCAGTACAAGTACCTGGCCCTCTACCTTCACTATGTGGGTAAGTGATAAATTACTATTGTTATGTGATACTACCGTAGAATATGAATGATGAGCAGTTTTGCCATAAAATTACCATGGTAGTAACATCTCTGCACCATTTTTTAAAGAAATGAATGGGTTTTTATCAGTATTTATTTTTCTTTTAGATGTGATCATGCATGCAGCGTTTGAATTGTTTATGCACATTTTACAATGCATGTGAACTCTTTTGTTGTTAGGATTGTAATATTCACTGGTCAGTTTGACCCACAATTGCATGGCTAAAGACACATAAACAGACCTCCCATAAAAAGGATGTAATTTATAATCTCAGATCTTCTGAAAGATTTTCCATGTATGCAAAGCAGTGTTTCTTACCTCAAGTGCATTTTTTTTTGTCAGATAAAGCATGGTATTTTTGCATTAAAAGAGTTTTAATTTTGTCCATATTAGGATATTTAGATTTTTATTATTTTTTTGCAAAAGGAATAGGCCTGCACAACATATCGTTTCAGCATCGATATCGCAGTGTGCAATTCTGCAAAAGAAACTTCACAGGACATGCAATGTCTTGTTGGGATTAATATAACATGACATATAACATGACCTAATCTAATAGGCTCAAACAGTGTGACAGTCATTTTAATGTGTTTTTCAGGCCTGTGACTAAGAATTCAAGCTAATTTAAACCATTTGGGCACAGGAAATGATAAAGTTTGCCACTTTAACAAAGATGAATTGTATTTATTTATTTATACAATAAAGACTGTAATGGTGTCAATTTACATTTGATTATTGAATTTTGAACCTCAATGCTGTTAAACTTGACAGAAGACTATGAAGCACTGTTTATTTAAATTTTATCTTTGTTATAATGTTTTCATTTGTACATTGTTACTAGGCATGGGCTGGTAAAAGATTCTGACAGTATGATAACTTTGGATAAAAATATCACAGTTTCATGATTTCACGGTATTGTGATTACTGCTCTAAAATATATTCTTTTGTTGATGTCTGGGTGAAAAAATAAATAAAATTTCCCCTTTGAACACAATGAATTTTATTTTAAAGAAATGTTTATAATATTTTGGAGCAGTAAACATGTCATGCTAAATAATGAAAATGAATTATTGTTATCTGCTGTCTTCATTTCAAAAACACATTTTTTTTCTGCTTGAGATAGTTAATAAAAAAAAAAAAAGAAAACGTAAATAAAAAAATTACACATATCTTAGGATCGATATAGCAGAAAATGTTGGTGGTTTTAAAACCTTGACTTTTTCAAACTGCTGTACACTTTGAAAACAGTTTCGTCCTATGCCTAATTGTTACTTTGTATATAAATATATATATATATATATATATATATATATATATATATATATATATATATATATATATATATATATATATATATATATATATTATGCAGATGCACTCCAAATCCCAATCAATGTAAAGTGATACTTTTTTTTCTAAAAAGAGAAATTCATAGAGATATTTCATATCGCAATACAGGAAAACATCTAACACAATAATTCAAAATATCCAATATAAGTGTTTTCCAATATAATGTAGGCCAATAATAAGGAAGTAGTAATGTTAAAGGTTTACTGCTTCTTTTATTATTATTTTTTTATTTAGATTTATTGATCAGATTTTTATGACAGCTGAACAAACGAGAGTAAAATAAAAAATAAAAAGTTTACTGTTTGTGTGTGTGTGTGTGTGTATGATTGTGTGTGAATCATTCAGAATTTGGGTTAATTTGATCTGCAAACATTAACTAAAACCCTAAATTCAAACACCATGTAATGTTTAAAAATAAAGATTCTAAATTGCACAGCAAAGCAGTCAAATCTTCGTTTACCTTAGTCTTTTGTGCAAGGAAATTATTTTAAATGGCTATTAAATGTATGGATGTTTTTCATGGATGCATTATTGTCTATAGAGAACCTTTGTTTTAGATAGTGTTCCTACTTGTTTCTTAACTTTTACTATACACCAAAAGTTGCCACCTATCAGAATGGTAAATGATAAGATTCTTATTAAGATTCTTAGCTATTAGAATAAGAATAAGTAGCAAGTTATTCTAGAGGTCAGACAGGAGGCCTGTTTATAACATTACTCCAGATTGCCAGTCATTTGAGTAATGGTGGCACAGGCAGCGAGATGATTGAGTGGAGAATAGAAAAAAACAAAGTGAAAGGAGTTGGCAAAAAGCCTCATATGCGAAAAAAGATCACCAGACAATAAATAAATGCAACCTATTTCTCAGTGTTTATTTAGCCGGTGGTCCTGCTGCCAGTGGTGGAGCCTGTTTTGGGCCACAGGGCTCTCACAGCCCCTGTCCGAGTTTTAAAAGACTCAGTGGAGCGCAGTTGGTCCTCATTAACATCCCTACAGACAGCACTCATCTTTTATTCACTGGCATCCTTCTATGTTGATTTAAAATTGTGAATTACTCTGCCACGTTCTATATTATCTGTGTTTGCTCTCCATTTGAATGCATTTGATTATTTATTTATTTGGCTTCAGCCATTTGGCCTAGTTTGTAGAAGAATTTAGTACAATTCCAAGCCACCCTCCGTTTAACCCATGTTTAAGTGGTTTGTGAACTTCAGTTAAAGCCACAGACTTCTGTAAAACTGGCTTTTGGAGCAGATGTTCGTGTTGTACCCCAAGGAACAAACCCTAATGACCTTGCATTTGTCTCATCGGTGTATGTGTGTGGTCATGCGCTTATGCCCATGCGGCTGTTATTTACCCTAGAGGGAATGCTTTTGAGGTTACATGCGGATGTTCGTACAATAAGAAGGGCAGCATTGACCCTAGAACAGGGGTCACCAACCTTTTGGAAACTGAGAGCTACTTCTTGGGTATTGTTTAATGTGAAGGGCTACCAGTTTGATAAACACTTCCTAATAACTAATTTGCTCAATTATTATTAATAATAAATGATATTCATCTATGTGAAGACACTGATCATGTTAATGATTTCTCACAATAGTTGTCAACATTGATTGGAAACAGATAAATATCAATATTCAACACTTTATTTGTCTGAAATTGTTTTCAATGTTTTTTTTAAATATATATCTTAATGTCGTTTTTAATTTTACACCAATGCAGGTGTGATTTAAAAAGAATAGCTACAAAAATATTAGATGCAGCTTACAGGTATGTGGTGCAATGGTAAGCTAATTTTATAACAGGCCCACGGGCAACTCATGTGTTCCTCGCGGGCTACCATGTTGGTGACCCCTGCTCTAGAATATAGAGCAGCACTCAATCAACTGATGAACTAAAATAAAAACAATAAAAAAAGCAATGTGTCAATCTGTACATTCAATTTACAGATTAAAATGGAATTTTTGGAATGAATACACAGGGAATTTTGAATTATATTGAAATTTCACAGCTTGTGCTATTTGTCACAGTCATACAGGTGGGCTGTTTTCAGTGCATATTTAATAAAATGGTAACACTTTATTTTAGGTCACAATTCATAGTGTTTACACACCATTAACTAAGGATATTAGCTCAATAAGCTGCTAATAAGCTGCTCATTAATAGTGAGTAAGGTAGAAGTTGGGTTTAGAGGCAAATGGGGCAAATGCGGGGTGTTGGATGGCAGAGGGGTGTTGCGGATGAAAGTGAACATGAACAGCGGACAGGCGAGGAGTGCGGTTGAGGAAGGAGATCTGTAAAATAAGGTGCAGATTTCAGTGGTGCCGGATCCGGCGTGTTCCGGCACAAATTGAGCCCTGATAATATCCCTATATCAATTTTCAAGTCTAAAAGGGTTAATTTATTTACAATGCAATGCACTAAAATTTATTTGGCGTTTTTAGGTAACACTAGTGTGTTAGTGTTTTTAGTTACTAGTAAGTTTTGCAAACAAAGAAATGGCAAGTGTGAAATGTATATGTGTGTGTGTGTGTGTGTGTGTGTGTGTGTGTGTGTGTGTGTGTGTGTGTGTGTGTGTGTGTGTGTGTGTGTGTGTGTGTGTGTGTGAGTGTGTCTCTGATATTGGTTTACAACTTTTTTTTTTTTGCTTATTAGTGTTAGAAATCTTAAGTCCTTCAAGTCTTGGGATTCAAACAGCAATCAAAAATCAACAGAGAAAAATTTTGTGTTGTAAAACTGCAAATATATTAGATGTTATTCATGCTTGGTAACACTTTAGTCTATGTCACAATTCAGGGCATTTACAAACCATTAAATAACACTTCTAGCTTAATGAACTACTAATCAGCTGTTTTTTGGTGTTGTAACTCATCACAAATCTCATGGTTTGGATTACATTATGGTCTTTTAGTCACTGAGTGGACCCTTTTTCAGATCAGCAAAAAAGGGGAGAAGACAAATGTAATTTGCTTTTCATTTATTACAAAAACAGTACTGCAATAAACTTTTGGTTTTAACAAACAGAACTTAGAATCTGTAATTTTATTAAAAATAAAATGAACAATTAATCAGCTGAATAAAAATAAATTGTAAATTATTCAGTCCTGTGAAAGATTCACTTTTACTACTACTTTTGCTGATAACACTAAATGTAGAAATCTAACATTCTAATTTGTACAACCCATATTTATTTTTAGTCTCATTTTCAATAAATAATTCTGTTTGTTACTTATAAAACTTCATGTTTCATTGCTAGATGATAATTTTGAAAGAATTATTCATTGGCATATTTTTAGTGGCTGGTTGTCGCCACCTATTGGTTAAATAATGTAATTAGTGCCTACAACTTATTTTTGAGCGTCAAGTTAAATACATATGGTGATTTTCATCTTTACCATAAACAGCAGTGGTTATATCTAAACTATAAACTGTTATCCAGTACTTGTGTTACTTGACTGTAAACTAAAGACTGAATCTCTTTCTTGATATCTGCGTTTTTCAAACACAGATTTGAATGCAGCGAGTTGAAGGATTAATAAACATATGCAAATCACTATCATTTATAATTTATGTTGTGTGGTTATTGAGATCCCAATCTTTCAATGAATAATTGTGCTGCTTACACTAAATGCATTATTGCAGGATAAACAAGTAGTGACAGAAAATACCTTTAATAACCTAAGAAACACACTATCCTGAATAATCTACCACAACTTCTTCTGTCATTATTATATTCTACAGGAAAGCCTAAATGCTTTCATACATGTGATTTGATTCAATCTGGTGTATGTATAATCTACAGGTCACACGTGTTTCGAGCCAGGGGTTGTTACACCCCTACTGTTTATTAATAGTTAGCAAGGTACAATTTGGCTTTAGGTTTAGGTTTGGGATGCAGAATGAAATCATACTTTACTACTAATGAACAGCTAATATCTTAATAATAGGCAGATAATAAACCAATAGTTACTAGCATGAATTGTGACCTAAAGTGTTATCTTATTCATTTATGTAAACATAGTTTTACCTAATTAATTTAGTTTCAATATATTTAATATTTCAAAATATTTGTACATTTTAAATCTTTTCTTTAACATTTTACAAAACTTATTGGACACTAAGCAGTACTAGACACTACAGCACTACTGGACAAAAGTTAAAACATTAAGATTTGCTACTTTTTCTCTTACAAATGCAGCATTTTTTTGATCAAAAATTCAATAAACACAACACAAATCTTTTCCCATGTTAATGAAACAATAAGACTTTTATTTGTTTTCCTCTGAGTTGTTGCTTTTACAAAGAGCAGAAAACAATAGACTGAATTTTGCCTTATCTGCAGTGCGGTATATTACTGCGTGGATGCAGTGACATTAGCTATTAGCTTCGAAGCAATGACTAGGTGTTGACATTTCAAAGCTACCAATAGCAGAGCCCTTGCTGGTGTTCAGTTTAACAGAGGTTCAGCAGCTTCTGTTCCTGGCTGCAGCTTTGTCTTTTTGCAGGTGTAGCTTGTTCAGTGTAGGTGGTGCTATGGTACCCTCAGGACCCCCTGCTGAATTGCGGGCTGAGTCCAAGTACAGCAGTTCCCACAGGTTGAAAAGTGCTGCTGTTAGGAGAAACTTTAATAGTCTTCTTTAATCTCAGGCTTGCTGGGTTCGTAGCAGCATTGAGCAAAAGCACCTGGCCCTGAGAAGCTCTGGTTTGCTTTTCCTAATATGTAGCGGAAGGAATAGCACTGCCTTGCCAGTGGAATAATGTGACACTGTAAGGCCATTAAAACTAATAGAGAAGACCATCCCAGACACTAGAAGCTGACATTTCTGCAGAACAGCTCTACTTTAACTGGCAATATCTATGTATTCTGGGGTTTAGCCCATTATATTGAGGACAGTTTGAGAGAATCGAGCCACCCAACCATATATATTTTACCCCTTGGTTTGAATGGTTTTCGGCACATTTGGGAGCACAGGGCATGACCATTCTCTCACACTGTTATACTGTGGTCTTGCTCCAATCTTTTTCCAATCTCTTCCACAGTTCAATGACTGTAGTATAGTGATTGATGATTAATCAAAATGAAATAATAAAATGGAATCATCTCGCAGAAGGATTTATTTAGAATATTTGACAGAAGTTTTGAAGTCAGTTAGGAGTAAACACATGTTATTGCAGTCATTTCAGATGCAGAATTTAGCTTCATTATCATTGCTGTCATTATCACAGAATGATTATCATGGTGTCATTATCATCCAATTGATTTGTATTTCATTTTGAATGTGATTTTTGTGCAGCTTGTGCATGTTCTACTACTCTGTTTAGCAAAGGCTGCTGTAGCTGAAAGCATGTGCTGGAGGTTTACTAAAACTGCTTTACTGAAAAAAATCACATAGAAAAATCACCATGATTAATCAAAAATGTTTACCTTTTCCCATCAGGGAAAACCACCAACAATCAAGACATCGTGATTATATGCTGTCATGGCTTTGCAATCAAAAAATATCAGTTATAATGGAAGTCAATATGGCAAAAACAGCCAATAATAATAATAATTAATGATAATTCCTTACATTTTATATAGCGCTTTACTGGACACTCAAAACGCTTTACACATATTTTGGGTGAATCTTCTCATCCACTAACGCAAGGGTAGTAAATTTAGCAATACACAAGGGTTAAACAAGTGTTGAAAGAAAACAATCCCCAAACCATGACACTTTCTCCTACACCTTTTCCTGGTTTATGTACACACTTTGGGTTCAGCCTTTCTAAGTTTCACTAGGATGTTTTACAAATAAACACTACAATGAAGCTTAGACAAGTACTCTGTCCATACAACAGATGTATGCTCAACAGATGTATGCTCCTCTTCAAAAATCTTTTGATTCTTCCTACTGATGAAGGTTTGGTTTGGAACTTTCAGTGAAATTCTCTTAAACATCACAAGACGCTGAAAGATGCTGAAAAACATACGTTTATACTGAAATGGTCAGCAATTCAAACTGCGGTGTTGATCCAATTTCCCACTAAGATTATGCTGTCTTCCCATTCATTTGTCTGGATTTTTGAGGGACTTTATTGCATTATTTTTAAAATCACAGATTAAGAATGACCAGCTAACTTTCCTATGCCAAAAGGCTCATCTCTTGGCTTTCACCTGGAAAGCACTAGCAATGTTTCCATCCAAAGATGCAAAGGAAACTTATGATAGAAATTGGTATATTGCACAAAACTGTAGCGATTAAAGTTTCCATCCAATAAGTCAAAGAGAATAAAATCATTGCTTCCTGATAAACTCAACCCAGGCTCATTTTGATTATGTACCCCTATATAAATTTCTGGAGAGAGCAAAATAGGTCCCAAGAGCTATGTTTTTATGCAGTTTTTGTTTTCGCAAATCCACCAGAGGCTGCTGTGTATGCTTTTTCAGATCTCAAATTTCTCTTGCTGGTGCCATTCACGCCTGCTGTTCTCACGTAATCCACCAGAGGCCGCTGTTGACTGTCTACTGACTGACTGACTGATCCACTGACCCACCCTCCTTTTTCCCTAAACCCAACCGATAATGTTTTTAAATGTAATCCACAAAAGCAAAAGCCTTCACCGGAATTTTACCACGTTTTTAGATTTTACCACATTCTCATCCTGTTTTTTACTTGTTTATTTTATTTGTTTGCGTTAGATTTTGTCTTACCTTCTTTTTGGAACCGTTATTTGCCAGGCTCGATGGTCACAGTCAACTCTGCTCTGTGTCTCAATTCTGCAGACGTACATGTTGAGCTACCAAACAAACTGTTAACAGTGGAAAAGATGTTCATACGGAGATAAGCAGTCAGCTGGTAAGCGAGAAAAGGAATGATGTCATACTGCCCCCTAGATTTTGTTTTAAAGATGAAAGGCAGCCATAAGTAGCTCTGGCTACATAATTCGCGATCTCCAGAAATGTATATAGGGCTACATTTTCAAACTGAGCCTATGTTGGATAAACTGGTGCCAAATGTCAAAAAGAAAAATGGAATTTGCTGGGCTAGAATGAGTCACTGTGGCGTTTTTTTCTTATATAATAGATTAATTTCTCCTCAGAAGGCAAGGCAAGGCAAGTTTATTTATATAGCACATTTCATACACAGTGGCAATTCAAAGTGCTTTACATAAACAGGAATAAAAAGACAAGTTTAGGAACATAAAATGCAGACAATAAAAATTATTAAAAACAAATAAAAAACAAATTAAAATGAGTTAAAGTAGGTTATAAAAGAATGAAAAAGAAAACGAAAAACATAATAGTACGATCTGACGGACGTAGCACAGTGCTCATACAGTAAAGGCACAGCTAAACCGATGTGTTTTCAGTCTCGATTTGAATGTGTCTAATGTTGGAGCACATCTGATCATTTCTGGAAGCTGATTCCAGCAGCGAGGAGCATAGTGGCTGAAGGCAGATTCACCCTGCTTTGACTGAACCCTTGGAATTTCTAGTTTATAAGATCCTAAAGATCTGAGTGATCTGTCAGAAGAAACAAAGGTTTTTATGCTCATGTTGGAATTCATTCGGTTAATGTGTTTCCATTGTAGTTTACGCAGTTAAGTCTTTTCCTATTGGATAGAAAGTTTATCTTACTCAGTTGTACTTTTTTATGTGCATTTTCAAAATTGTTGGAGCATTTAGCATTTCCATTAGGCAGTTTTATGTGATATTCCAAAATGTGCATAAAAAATGAGGATGAAAACAAAGCTACTGATCTATAGTAGAGAATATACTACATACTGTATTTTATATATAGATCAGTAGGTGGAATTCATGGATGGAAAGTCAACTCTTGTGGGTTGTCAGTTACAAGACACAATTGATGCACATTTTTGTTCTCAGCTTTCTATTAGCAGAGTAAACAAACCCTGCCATATTTTCTCGTAATTTATCAAACATATGCACAACACACCACCTTGTGCTGACGGAAGTAACTTGAACGCAACTGACATCTTTATTACAACCTCTCAACTTGTAAGTAGGAACAGCCCTGGATTACTTGAATGCAGAATTACATGTGGTTTGTCAGATAAAGATATTACCACCGGGTGTCAGATTAACACCAGTAACTGTGAGTTATCTGAACATGTTCTGTGTTCTTTCTCAAATATTTCATTCTGTTCTTCAGAATATATTCAACTCCTAAAATATGCTTAAAAATGTATCTCTTACTCCTGTCAGGATTACTTCAAATAGGACAAAGCAGGAAATTGTATTGTTCTCTCATTTTGGTCTTCACTGATATATAACATAAATCAGAGTCAGTTTTGTCTGGCTGAATGCACTACAGAAGGTTAAATTGAGACATGGAGAACATCTACTGTCAGCAAGATCACAGGTACTTTCCGTCTTTACTGCCTGTAGATAATACGGGCTGTCTTTCAACATTTTATCCAGCCACAAACCTGGCCAAGTCCTCTGCTCTTTGACCTGGCAAGAGCTTCCTCATATTTCAGTACTAACTTTATTCCCAGGTAATTGCATTGGTTCAAGCTTTAGCGTGCCAGCAATACTACACATTAATCAATACTGGAATAAACTTTGTGCCTTCCAACTCTGCAGAATATTTGCACTGTGGTGTATTTCTGTCACGTTCTAGACAGCAGCAGTGTGGCACATGGTTTGTTATTTGTAAATGGCAGAAGTCAACTGTGAAAGGATGAGTGCAGAACGTCAGACAAACAGTTATGCAACAGGAGGGATCAAGAGGGTTTGGCAATGCAGTAATGAGGGCTTAATCTGTGCATGGCAAAGGCTTTAATCTCCCGGTTCATCCTGTCTACTCACACACACTCCAGCTTGAGCCAGTCAATGTCTGTCCATAGGCTAAATAATATACTACATTACTCTTGATCATTATGACGTATGATAGGGAATGGAATTACATGGAAATCTTTAAATATTGCACCATAAGAGGCTTTTTATTAGATGAATGTCTGATGGAAGGCTATTTTTTCACACGTAGATCCTCCACTTGAGTTTGCTCAGTGATGGTCATAAGATTGAAGCAAAATAGAGTCCAACTTGTACTGTTTTATGCTATGAGAAGACTCAAACGCCAAGCCTGTGGACTGTTGGCTAAACTTTAATTTGTGTCTAAGGTTCATAAACACAAAATTGGGAATCGGTCAGGGAGTTGCAATAAGGATATGAATAAGGATGTGAATGCTGTTTTTATAGCTGTCTGCCTGTGCTTCCAGGGTTTGGGTTTAATTCAGAAACTGGATGTGCCAAAAAAAGTGTCTCTAAATCACCTACTACTATCTTGACTCTGAAGTACACATTTAATGGACACTTTACTATCCCACTAAATAAGGTTTCAGTAAACAGAGCTTTATGTCATAATTACATTAGCTCATGGGTCCACAGAGACCAACATCTAGCAGTTAAATCTTAAAACAGTGTTTAAACAATTTATACTTTATCATAATTCAGTATTCAGCATTTATGGACATTTTAATATCAAATTTGTATAATAAAAAATGAACAGTAGTAGTTGATTGTTTCTTGAAAGGTTGGAAACTAGGGAGGCAATGTTTGATTTTGGTTGTATGATTGTAGCTTGCTGTATTCTTTCAACTTGGTGTACTTGGAAAGCATGCGTGCAAGAGTCCGTTGTGCCACGTGGTATGCGTCACTTCCAAAATAACAAATTTGCACACGGAAAAGACGCAATATGTGAATGGCTCTTAGTTGATAGCCTTAGCTATAGTTAATTGTCTGTGCATGGGTATTAGCCTTGGTGTACTAGCTCGAATCTTTAAACTTGCACACAGTTGGCATAACTTTGTTTAGTTCCTGCAGTTTTGTTCCGTGCAGGAACACGGTGTTGAGAATCCTTTACGGTTAATAAACCGTGACAAATTAAAGTGCAGTTAATATTGAAATTGGTTAATCGTTAATCACCAAAAATTTAAATTCTGTCATTAATTACTTGCCTTCATGTCATTCCAACACCCTGAGATGTTCACTTCACAACCTGAATTAAGATATTTTAGATGAAATCTGAGAGCTCCCTCGTCCTCCATAGACAGCAGTTGTCCCGAGCCCTTCAAAGTCTAGAAAAGAAAGCAAAAACATGGTCAAAACATTCCATGTGACTTCAGTGGTTTAACTGTAATCATATGAAGCTCTAAGGACAATTTTATGTGCCTAAAAACTATTTTCTAATCAAATGTCTTCTCTATCAGGTCATCAGGGTGTGTGTTTACTACAGGAATCCCAACATAGGGTCCTATCATAAACCCGGTGCAATGTGGCGCAAGGCGCGACGCAATTGTTGTTTGCTAGTTTCAGCTTGTCGCAAGAGTCGTTTTGACGTTTTGCATCACGCTGTTTAAATAGTAAATGCATTTGCGCTCAAATGTGCGGCCATAGGCGTTCCGGTCTAATAAGGGAGACGTGTTGAGGTGTATTACTAACGAGTTGCTATTTTGAGAAACTATAATAGATTTTTCAATAGACCAGAACAAAGTCGGTCTATTGTCCAGCACAGAGCGCGTTAGTTGTGCGCCTTGCTTACACACTGCTTAATACACACAAGATGTAGAGCAATACGCAAATATCTTTACATATATATAAATATATATAACTGACAAACATATTAACAACAAAACAACCGTATAGCCGAATTAAATGTATGTATTGGCATGTTACAGCCCTAATGAGTATGTGAAACTATAGATACTTATTGCCATGATTTCGGGTACTTACTTAGCGATGCACGCACACATATATGCACAATCCTTGAATGCTCTGCTGAGTTGGACTCTATAATACCCGTTTTATAACTTTAAACTATCAACAACCACCAATGAGCTATATTCTATTGTTCTTCCCGCTCCGTGGTGGATTTTGGCATAGTCCATTTCACGTGAGATGGCGGGGGTGAGTGGAAGAAACCAAGTCGCAGGGGGAATAGTTTCTACAGAAATAATTTATGATTTCTTATGTGGCCTGGTACAAATTGTTCCACGGACCGGTACCTGGTGGTTGGGGACCACTGGTCTACAGAACAAACCATCATTATACAATAACTTGCCTAATTACCCTAACCTGCCTAGTTAACGTAATTAACCTAGTAAAGCCTTTAAATTGCCCTTTAAGCTGTATAAAAGTGTGTTGAACAATATCTAGTAAAATATTATGTACTGTGATCATGGCATCATACAATGAAGACTATATAGCAATATTTAGCTTTAGTCTATCACAATATGTATTGAAGAGAAATAAATAATTAATGCCAGTTTTTTCCCAATATGGTGAAGCCCTAGCCTATACATGCACTCTGATTTTTACATGGAAAACATTGGTGAACAGTTTTTGTTTTTTGCCACACAAATGGGTTCTCGAAGCTTCATGTGATTTACAGTTTAACTACTAAAGTGACAAAGTGTTTTAACAAGGCTTTTGATACCATTTATGGACACTGCACATCTAAGAACTGTTGCTGTCTATGGAGGGTCAGAGTGCTCTCGCATTTCACCTAAAATATCAAAACTTGATTAAGAAAGCTCTCCATGCTAAATTGCAATCAAAATCCACTGCATAAAACATATGCCAGAATAGTAGGCTGTTCATTCCGCTGTTGCGATCTCTGAAATAGAGACTAAGCCGAAGGAAAATGAATGAATGAATGAATGAATGAATGCTGCTGGTCTGGTTGTCAGCAATAACCTGGACAAAACAGATATAGGCTATATAGACTAGTATTTCATTATACTAGTATACTAGTATAATGTATCATAACAAAAAATAACCTCAGTAATTTCCATGAATGATAACTGAATGTGTAACCAATGTAATGTACAACTATTTCACAATGCTATGTAAAAATAACTGTGTGTGTTTGTGTGTGTGTGTGTGTTAGTTAGTTAGTTAGTTAGTTAGTTAGTTAGTGAGTAAGTAATTAAGTATTCAGTTGTTAGCATGGCCAGAGCCTCTATAAGCAGGTGTGACTATTAATGACCTGGATATCCGGATTCAGTTTGTGTGCTCTAGCTGTGTGACTCTCTTTGACAGTCTGAGTGAATGGACTCTCACTGCCGGTCTGGGAGATATTGAGAGAGATGTGCCCTCTGAGGCCCTTCTGTGTGCTTGACAGCATCCACACATAGCAGTCCAACAGCAGTCTCATTCTTTCATTCCTCTCTCTTTCAGGCTACATTCTGAGTCTGGTTCTGCTCACTCTACCCCGACAGCACCTGGTGCAGCTCTACCTGTACGTGCTCACTGCCTTGCTGCTGTTTGCCGGACACCAGATCTCCAGGTGAGACTTTAGAAGTTTAATAGAGGAGACTGACTGAATAGCAGACACTATATATATCATGCCTACTTGCCAGAAATGCTGTGTTTGTAAGGTATGTAATGGTTAAAATCGAATTTGGAGGGAAATTTGCATGGTGAAAAAGGTCTGTTGTTCATTGTCAGTAGTTTTACAATGGCTTTTGGTCAACAGAGCAATATCATGAGACCAACTTGAACATTGTACAATATCCGCATAGTTAAAGGGTCACAAACCCCCCTTTATATGATGGGCGTGAAGCGCCATGAGCAGAGGTGAGAGGTGGGCATAGCCAGGAAAGCAGGGGAAAAAATTAGGGGGTAAAGCCCAGCTCAGACTTAAAAAATAATCAAACCTAAAGGTGAGGAGATGCATGATTTTATATTTACAAAGTTAAAATGCAACAAAATAAACAAAGTATTTCAATGCCTTGTTACTTATGTACACTATAATATTTACAGTATAAATAAGGAGGACTTCTCTCCTCAATCCCTGGGGCTATATGCAGACAAAGTGGTAGCATTACTACAGATCCCTTAACCTATTCAAACAATTAGCCCCTCCGGTAATCTGGAATATTTTAAACATGGGCAAATACAACAGCATGGATAGGCAATGTGTCTAAATGGTAACAAACTTAACTGATAAAAGACAAAGTCCGCCTTTCTCATACAGCTCTCACCACAAAAATGCTGCACGAAAACAGCTTGGCTGAATCTGTAGCCCTGATAGCATTGCAGGGAAAACTATGCAACAAACCCTGTGGATCATGGAAACGCACACACAACTCTTCATGAATAGTGTGCACGGCCGAGGTGTCACAGATGGCAGGTCTGTCTTTAAGCAACTGCATCATGAATAATTAGGAAGCAGGGCCCTCTCATAGGATACGAAATCTCAGTCTGTGAATTATACAAAACAGATTTTGATTCCACCCCAATAATGATTTTAAACCTGGAAGATGACAAGAAGCTGATGAAATCTAAAAATTATCCAGTTTCCTCAACAATAAAATATAAAACTAAAAAAAGAACTCAAGGGTTTCTTGAACCTAGTATTTCAACCTTATGCAAAAATTTTATAAATTGTTATGATAAGTTATTCATCTAAAAATTCACTGAACAGTGGTTAATGTGGTATATTATATTATATTATTATATAATATATTATACTATATTATGTTATATTAAATTATATTATATTATATTATATTATATTATATTATATATATTTTTACTATTACTAATATAATTTAATATTACAATTTATTATTGCACTATTGTTATGTGATGGCAAAGCTGAATTTTCAGCACAAATTGTCTTTAGTGTCACAGCATAATTTTCTGATATTTTGATTTGGTGCATTTCTTATTATTATCAATTTTACAATAGTTGTGCTGCTAGACATTTTTTTGTAGAAACTGTACTGCATTATACAGGAGTGTTTGATAAATGAAAAGTTTAAAAGAACAAAATGTATTTTTAAGCTTCTTTTGTTCATCAGGACTGCTGAAGTGTTCTTCCTAAAAAAGTAATATTTTGTATTGTATTCAATCATACTGTTTTTATACAAGCCCCTTCAAATCTTATATCTTTTAATTACATCTTATCTTATATTATGTTTTAATGTATATCTTATATTATTCCATTTTGTAATTCTTAACCTATAATGCTGTTTCTTTTCCGTGACAAACAAAAGTAGTTTTGTTCCTTTAATTCTATTTTAACAACAGCAGTATATACATAAATATGTATTATTTCTTTCTTTAATGTTTTTTCTTTTTCACTTCTTTATTAAGTTAATCAATTGTACTTGTTTCAGACTGAGATTGAACATTTAAATATTTCTGCACCAAGTGATTTCTTTAAAAGCTTTGAAGTTAGAAAGACAACTTTAGATCCAAGCAGACAGGCGCGTTGCTTTACTGGAGGTTCTGTTGCCATGCTTATGGGTCCGCGATTATAGTGTGGTGCTTCGCACTTGACAGGTGGCTGTTTAGTGTCAGATTAAGAGAGAGAGCTTTTAGCACATTTCTCAGCATAATGTGTGTCTGTAGAAAAAGCAGCAGTTGCTCAAATTAAGATCACCCAAGTGTGGCAAAGCCATTACTGCCAGCTCGTAACTTACCTGCTTCACACCATTCCCTCTCTGCCTCTAGACTTTCAGCACAGACAAGCTCAGTAAAGAATTTAAGAAAGCATTGTAAATGTTTCTTCAAGCATGTATGTGTGTGTGTGTGTGTGTTATAAACTGGGTCATTTTTACCCTGAAAAGGTTTAGTTATATCTAAAGCCATTCTAATATTCAAAATGTCCACATATTATAAGACGGTGTATTCACATTTTTAGTCCGTTTGTCTTTGGTATATATATATATATATATATATATATATATATATATATATATATATATATATATATATATATATATATATATATATATATATATATATATATATATATATATATATATATATATATATATATATATATATATATATATATATACACACACACACACACACACACACACACACACACACACATATTTTTTAGTAGGCTTGGAAAAAAAATAAGATTTAGTCTTTAATTCAACTAAACAATATGTTTAGTTATGATGTTTAAGTTTCAAGTGATGTAAATATGAGGATTTGCAGGTTGTTTAGTGTATAGAAAACAAACATGTTAAATTAAATTCAGATAGCTAATCAACATTGATGTAAATTTGTATTAAAAACATATACAGAAATGCAATTGATTCATATGGCTAAATTATTTGCACTTGGTCTACATATGTAAGGCTGAGTCCAAAGATGCAAAACAAACAAACAAAGCTTTTAGGATGTTTATTTTGTGACAACTTACCGAATGTCTTTCCATTGAGAAAAAAGCATCATCATTATCACAAACCATTGGTGCTACAAAGATGTTTGCCAGTAGAAACAAACTTTTCCAAATTGAACTCCAGTAATCAATTCCAAGGATATACTGACATCACACCATTTTTGCTCGAAGAATATTCGGGCCTCTAAGAACCATTTTATTTTACGATACTGTGTCCTGGATTATAAAGCTTTAAAGGGGTGGTCCACTACGATATCATGTTTTAAACATTAGTTGATTTGTAATGTAGTTGTGTGAACATAAACAACATCTCTGAATGTAATACATTTAATGCAAAGGGAGACATTGGCTTTTACAGAGTAAAAAAAAAAATAGCCTACACAAAGTTTGGGGAGTACAAAAAAATATTTTTAGGGCTAGTGAGATCACAAGGGCTTCCGGTTACGCGCATTCACCTTGTGCACACACCATGCGCAGCAAAGGGGCATGGCCAGAGGCCCTGTATTCCAAAAGCTGCTATTTCTACAGAGCTTCTACTGTTTCTGTTCTTAAGCTTCCAAAGGATGTGACGCAAAGAGAGAAGTGCATACAATTTATTTTTAATTATGTTACAGAGATTTATGTATATATATATATAGCATTTGACAAAGGAGAACTTCCAGAATCTCTCCCGGTTTAGTTTTGGATTCTGCTAAAACTCCTCCAACTGATGAAGCTGTGGATCGTGAGTCACAACTTATAAGTATTTTTATTTGTTAAAATTGATCAACTACATGCAGAGTGTCTAGTGTTAACAGTATGTTGTAGCGAGGGCATAAACAAGGATGTAAACAACGGGAAATGCTGTTTGGCACCGCTAACAATTTAGCTACAAATTCATATTTATCGGTCGAACCCCTGTAAACAGCCACAATCTTCAGCAGCATGTGCACTGTCTCTCTATGCGTGTGTGTCTCTCTATGTGGCTGCTTGCATTCTACATCTCAAATAACAAATTCACAAAAGATATGAGAATGTTCAATATTACTTACACATTCTCATGCCGAATATATGTGAAAGACACTTGTCAAGAGTTTATTTTAGAGAGCAGGCGTGAGCTGTGTGCTCCTCATTTCTGTCTGATTCAGGGAGCTAACGGTGCTTTCAGCTGCTCTGACTAGACTGTTTAAACAGCGCAAAAACACGTGCTTGTAGGGGAGTGATGTGGAGCCAATCGGTGAATCACAACATGATGTTAGCGGACTAATCAGAGCCTCTTGAGGACGGGCCTTTCAGAGGAACTAGGAAATATGACAGTCGTTTTCGTGTTAGCTGAGTAACTGTATATAATCAAAGTAAGATGTATGAAAAAATAATGTAATTTTCTACAAGTGAAGCATGAGCACACATTACTTTGCATCTTATAAACAGAACCAAGCCTTAAAATACACTGTGGACCACTCCTTTAAATACATTTGAAGTCATAACAGAGCAAGGATTTTTTTCACAGTATTTCCTACAATATTTTTTCTTCTAGAGAAAGTCTTGCTTGTTTTATTTCAACTAGAATAATTGTTTTAAACCCATTTTAAGGTCAATGTTATTAGCCCTCTTAGGCTATATTGTTTTTCAATTGTTTACAGAACTAACCACTGTTTTACAATGAATTGCCTAATTCCCCTAACGTGCCTTATTAAACTAGGTAAGCCTTTAAATGTCACTTTAAGCTTATCTATCTAGTAAAATATTATGACCTGTCATCATGGCAAAGATAAAGGAAATCAGTTATTAGAAATGAGTTGTTAAAAATATTATGTTTAGAAAAGTGATGAAAAAAATCTTCTTTCTATTAAATTAAACTGAAATTGGGGGAAAATATATACGGGTCTAATATAATTTAGGAGGGCTAATAATTCTGACTATGTTATTGCCAAAGTTAGAAATCTACAGAAAGTTATTTTACTTTTTAAAAAATAAGCTGAATTATAATTGCTGAAGCCCCTGCAGTAGTGCGGAGCCCGTAGGGGTTGCACACCCTATTTTAAATCTCCTTAGCTAAGGCTAAAGCATTATTTTCAACTTTGTGATTGTCAGTGGTGGTTGTTTTTGTGCTCAGTGGGACTCAGCTGAATGTTATATAAGCGAATGTTCTCTCAGGAATTGCAGTCTGATAAAAGCAGACGGACTGATGGTTCCAGCGCTCTGCTCTGTCTGATTCAGGCAGCGAGTATGGATCCTCCACAGGCCGCGATGACTCAGGGGGAATGTCACACTGTGAGAGGTTAGAATAAGGTCTCTGTTCTCTGTTTCAGGGACTATGTGCGCAGTGAGCTGGAATCTGGCTACGAGGGCCCGCTGTACCTGGAGCCTCTGTCTATCAACCGTTTCACTACTGCGCTCCTCTGTAAGTGCAGGACATCACACTTTATACAGTCATCCTGAAATCCTGTTCATGACTTGTTATTACTTTTGTTATATGAATGATTTCTGTGCATTTGTATGAAAACTGTTTGACCGGATTGTGAAAAGTGCTTGTTCACTCCAGGTGGGATTAGGGATAGCAGGTTATCAATTTTGAATGATAGAGGCTAATTCATAGTGTCATTACATGCTAGTTTACTCGTAAAAATTTTTTTTAATCTATTAATTGATGATTATAATATGTTAACTTTGTCTAAAATATCTTATTAACATATACAGTTAAGTTAGCAAAATGTAAAAACACTTTTATTTATATAAAAAAATGTTACATACACTGTAAAAAATGCAGGGTTCCACACAATTCATTCATGTTGTCCCAACACAAAATTTATTAAGTTAACTGAACACTCACTTTTAACTAATTAATGTGGATTGAACATAAATTAAGTTGTCCCAATGAAATCTGAGGAATTGTGTTGTTTTAGCTTATTTTAAATAAGTAGTTTGAATTAGTAAAATAAATAAATAAATAAACATGTTTTTGAGTAGGCCCATAGCCAGGGGTGGTTTGGAAGACTCACCCCTCTCTGACAAAGGTCCAGAATTTGTCCCATACATGAGCTCCTATTTTGACTGCTATCCCATCATAAACAGTAAAACTAACTAATTGAAAAAGGCTTTAAGCACAAGTGGAATCCTCTTGGCCTTAAATGAAATCTTCTGTTGGCTGTCGCTTCAGCGTGACTTCAGCTCATCAGTTTTGGCCAAAAACAAATATTTTTCATGAGTCCAACATCCAGCTGTGCAAGAAATCATCCAATCTGACATACTGTAAGTGAAGTCATCTTTCACTACTGTATTTTTAAATAAAGAAAAAATTGACAAGTTACTTTTATTCTGAATCTTGGACCTTATTTAAACAAAAAAATGAGCATCAAAAATGTGTGGAGCACTAAAAGCAGACCATTTGAAATTGATTTGAAAACTCTTTTGGCTATTGTTGTTATCCATGAAGTTTCATACTGTAATTTTTTTACAAGAGAGGCTAGAAAAGTTGTGAAGTTCTACATTATTATTATTATTATTATTATTAATAATATGTCTTAATTATGGGCGGCGTGGTGGTGCAGTAAGTAGCACTGTCGCCTCACAGCAAGAAGGTTGCTGGTTCGAGCCTCGGCTGGGTCAGTTGGCATTTCTGTGTGGATATATATATATATATATATATATATATATATATATATATATATATATATATAGTAATGTGAAATAAATATTTAGTAATGTGTTATTAAAACTATTATGTTTAATAATGTGTTGAAAAAATCTGCTCTCTGTTTCTCTATTTATATAGCACATTTCATACACAGTGGCATTTCAAAGTGCTTTACATAAACAGTAATTAAAAAGACAAGTATAAAAAAATAGAAACAAATAATATAAAAACAGATGAAAATATGATGGTGTATCATATTTTCTCATTTTACTCTGGGACTTCCCCATTCTGGTGATCACCTCCCTCTGTGGACTTTTTCAGTACCATTAATCTATAGAAAAACTGTACTATATAGTTAGAGAGGGCGAAATGACTGGTCTTAACTGGCGGCAAAATATTTGTACACGATTAGTAATAGTTAATCAAAACATTTGCCTTATTTAAAAAAAACTACTAGTTTTAATCTAGCAATTATAATAATTTTTTAGATAATGTCGGTTTTTATTAACTTTTCTGTAATTTATTTTTCATTTGCTGATATTTTTTTAATTTGATGATGTTAATTTATTACATAGTCCATTTCACTGTATATACGTATCTAAAATGCTTTGGCATTCAAATTTGCTTTGAACTTGAAAGAGAGAGAAAAGCAGATTTTACCTGTCAGTGGGTGCACATAGCTCCTGAATAGCATAAAATATTTTTTTTATTTCAGTGTTTTTTAACAGTTTTTTTTTTTTACTTAAACCCATTGAAAAGAAACAGTTTCATAATAAGTAGAATTATAATGAATTTTTTTTTTTTTTTTTTTTTGCTGCATATAGTTACACTATTTCTCCACATCACATAAATAGTTGTTTCAATTCGGCAACCACAGGAAATATATTTCAAACCTGTGGGAAGCACTGCATACATACATGTTTTTTTATGTGTTAGCATGAAATACTATGTTATTAACATTTGTTACCTGTTGCTAAAACATATTAGAGATTCAAAGCAACATACTAATTCATGCTAACAACAAGAATGAGCTAGAAACATGTTAGCAACATATATTATGTTTCCAGGTCTTATTATTGTTACTCTTTTTTAACCATGTTAAAGCTAGCAAGTTTTTTATTACTAATAAATCATCCACATTATGACTATGATGTTAAATAAACCAGGTTCTCGTTTTTAAACATGGCGCACCCACAAAATGGCAATAGGAATGTACGTACGTCACTTCTCATGGGAAAAAGAGTAATCTTTAAAAAACAAACTTTATGGAATGTAAGAATTTAAATATTGCAAATATTCTGATATCTTTGACAATTCAAAACATGAGCTGAAAACAGAGACTGGTAACTTCACAACTCAGCAAGGGGAATGCGGGGAAAACCAGTTCCTGCTGCATTTGCATCTGAGTCTGCTTCATCCCCCCAACTCACACATATGGTCATTTCAATGTTTGAATGTTCTAGAATTAACCAAACTGACTTTAACTATCATGTGTGATATCATTTGAAATGTCTCAGTGCGATTGGTACAATGGTCTCATTCTCTCAGAAATAGACATAATCAGAACAATAAATATATAACTTCAAGCATCTTTTGAACCACTGAGAGGGGTGTGCCACTAAGTGTGAATGCCTTTTGTTCACACCCCCTTCCTTGAGGGAATTCTTGGATTACTTAAGGCAAGGTTTGAGAAAAACTCAGCGCGATTCTGCCTAACCAGATCAGCCCATAACATGGGGTCTGCCCCATGTTATGTATATTTCAAAGTCAGGAATGCATCTTTTTCATCTTGGATTTATCTTTGATAATTTGATGTTTTGTATTGATCATTTATGAATTGACTGATTGAATTGGCATAATACATTTACCTGACTAATAAATTGTAATGTTTGTCCATATTTTGCTTACTCTGTAATTATTAATTCAAGTAGATTACGCTGTATCCTTGTTTCCGCACGTCTTGCGTCAGGTCAGTAGACGGACTAAAATCCAATTGAGATGGAGCATTGGCACACTAATTGTGTTTTAGCGATCCGGCTGACTCTTGATATTGATTCATGTGTACTTAGGTGGAAAGGGCGATAACTTCCGTCTAGGTCAACAAGGTGTTGCACGACTAACCTAGATTGGGTACCCGACCTTTGTTTGAAGGTAATATTATTCTAAATTAAGTTCATATGGGAAACCATGGGCTTGGTGAAAACCAAAGTTACTATAGAGTCCAGTAGTCGGGTACATTTATATTAATGCCCTAACCTCTAATTAGAAATGATGATTGTCTTAACTCAAAGGTGTACATCTAAGCGGGACTAACTAAAGTATTTTAGAACGAGCGCGCTGGTAGCGGCCATCTAAAGTATTAGTCAATTTACCTCTGTTTAATATTCAAGACTGACCGGAGTGTGACCGTGAGGGACGCCTTCGGCCGAGGCGATTTCTCTGAGCGACATGAGCACCCGAATGAACGGATGTAATAGTTACTAGTGAAGACAAACGGTTCAAACATTTATCTAAATTACATATTGATATAATCTTCTTAATGTTTTATGATTGGAGTCAGATAAAACGAGGATAAATATATTAATATTCTAAACCACTTCATACTAAAATTGGAGTCAGATATGAGTTAAGTTTAATATAAATCAACATTGTGCACTGGAAAGATCGAACATGCAGTGAACCTTCATCCACCAGTGGACACCGGCATTGGGCCAACTGGGTGGACCTTACAGGAAGAATGTGTGAAAAGTGTCAAAAGTTTCTACGCAAAATTTTATAAATGGGACCCCAGGTCGTTTCTAATTTCATGTAGTTGTTTTTCCAAGACTCATAAAATGTCAGATTTGTTATTTATAAGTTGTTCACAAGTCAACCTCTGTATATTAGTATTCCTGTCAGTCTCACTGTGACTCATTGCGGCTCTTATTTCAGTTTTTGCTCACTTGCTATAATCCCTTGCAGCCTATTCTTTCTTGAATCTCTGCTCATGTGGTGTCATTCTGGGGAGAGTTGGGTAGTTTTGCAAGTCTTGGGATGTGATGTCAGAGGTCAAGGCATTTCCCTGTCTTGTTTCCCTCTCATAAGCTGCCTGTCCTCAAACACACACTGCACAGAGGCTGCCAGAGATGCAGCTTTCATATTTTCTACCTCTCATCACTTTTGCCATAAGTACCATTCATTGCCAGCTTAATGTCAAAACCTCTCCTGCTCATTTCCTTTTATTTAATTTTTTTCCCTCACTCACAAACACTGTCTGCCTTTCCCCTTGCCCGTAATGTGTCATAGTCTCCCTCTTTGTCACTTTCTCATTTTATACAGTAACTTCGTCTGGCTTACTTGATTTCTCAACAACTAGATTTCTGAAGAGTTTCTCCTGCTTCCTAGCTTGCTCTAACACAGCACTAAGCGAATGAACGCATCCAACTGAGGGTTAAATCTGAAATCTTGTTTAAAAATATACATTTTTCCATAAAAGATTTGACTCGGAGTCGTTTAAATGGTTTGTTGTTTATCTGGATCTTTTGCCTGTTCTCATCAATGTCAACA
This sequence comes from Danio rerio, assembly GCF_052040795.2. Classification (NCBI taxonomy): domain Eukaryota; kingdom Metazoa; phylum Chordata; class Actinopteri; order Cypriniformes; family Danionidae; genus Danio; species Danio rerio. Next base: position 39,198,100 of record NC_141034.1, read on the forward strand.
CGAAACAATTCCAAATATGAACTACCGGATCTGGTAAAATGTGAACGCACCTTTCCCTTTAGACCAGGGGTGTCCAAAGTTTGTCCTGGAAGGCTGGTGTCCTGCTGACTTCAGCTCCAACACACCTTCCTAGAAGTTTCCAGTATACCTAGTAAGAGCTTGATTAGCTGGTACAGGTGTGTTTAATTAGGGTTTAAGCTAAACTCACCTGGACATCGGCCCTTTAGGACTGAGTGTGGACACCCCTGCTTTTGACACTATTGGAGTAAAAAGGATCATGGGATTGATAATAACGCTAAGATTACTTTAGCTGCGTCCCAAATCGCATACTTATGCACTATTCTACGCCATTTTGTAGTATAAATAGTATAAGTAGTGTGTTCACATTGAAAACTGTAAAAATAATAAGTGCACTTTAATTACCCGGATGATGCACTCATTCAGCCTCTAAAATGAAGTGTGTAATGATGGACACTTCACGCACTCAACGACCGCAGGTTGGCTCACATAGCGAAAGGGGCGGAGCCATCGGGCGCACATGTTGGATAACTTTATTTGTTTTGGATGATGAAAGCAAAATTATCCTACAAGAGGGATTATAGCGCCTCCCGATGGTGAATGCGGTTATACTCACGGCAGGTATTATTTGATAATTCGGTCATTTATTTCACTGATTTAGCAACCGTTAAACGTCTTCAGGGGAACGGTTTGAATTTCCGCTTAGTAAAAAAAACATTAGTGTGCCATTTGGGACGACACTACATACATATACTATGCTGTTGAGTGTGTAAGTGCATAAGTACATAGTGCGTGAGTGCATAGTGTATAGTGTGCCATTTGGGACGCAGCTTATCATTGAGAGATGGTCAGACATGCGGCTGAGGGGAATAATGGGTTAAAGTTAATTTTCACAACAACACCACATTATAGCCAGCCGTGTGCTGTGTTTGTTCTGGTTATTTTTCTTATGATTGCTACAATAACCTACCCTGCAGTGCGGGATTTGTCTGCTGTTATGTATTAAAGGAAGGATCAGCAAAGACTTTTAATGTATGGAACTTTGTCAGTAACTGTTACACAGTTTATATAGCCCAGTGTCTTCTTCCTCCAGATATTGTGTTTCTCCTTCCTACACAACGTGAAGTGTGATTAAAATGGTTGCCTCGTTTTTTGTAGTTTGCAAAATATGTGTTTAATTGTGTAAGTTGTAATCACCCCGCGTGGCTTGTAATCACGTATCTGTTATAGATCAGTGCTTGTAATGTATCTCTGTATGGGCAATTTCACGTATCACGTCCAAAACCAATTTGAAAACGCGATGCATGCTTCTTCCTTTACCGATTTAAATATGTTTTGTTCTCACGATCTCCTGCTGTTTGTTGCTATGGCCACCATCAACTGTTTCTCACACACACGACATGGTCAATTTTCAAAATAGTTCAACTTTTCTGTGGATTAATAATAAACGTGTCATTTTTATTATTTAGAGTTGTGGTTAAGAATAGAGCAATATGCTGATGTCTAACTGCATTGCTTTAATGCATTCCTGGATTGGGCTCACACAAATCACACGTTTCTTTCCGTCACGCATTGAATGCAGTCGACCAATCACAACAGACTGGGTCATCGGACCAATCATTGTAGATTAGCATTGCGGGGTTTGGGAACAAATAAATCGCTGAACAAATCATATGGGAGTTGTTGGGATAATTAGGTAAAAATAAATGCATATAATAAGATAATGAAAGTGTTTTTTGACCTTGCATGCATATCAGCCTGTTGCTGGAGACCCCCAAAACTAAAATATGACCTTTCAAACTGCGTGATAGTGGCTCTGTAATAAAGAAATCTATTTTTGCTTAAGGAAAGTAACCTTTTATCACAAGGTTCCAGTGGCATTAATGCATTATTTTCAGTACATATGTTAAAATTGTTTACTATTAGCTAATATAAATATTTTATATTTAAATACTTGTCAGCTCTTAATTAAATAAACGTTTGACTTTAATGTGTCAGTAAAAGTGCGAATGAGCTCAAACTAAGATTAGTATACTTCATAAATAGTTTTTTGTGCTAGTTTAACTAATGCACTTAGTCAACATAATGTTTCTGATCACTGTGTTTTTGCATTATTTTCATTTCAATAAACACATTCTACCCTCCATCATTTATTTTCCCCATTATTCAGTACAGTGTAAAAAAGTGAAATGTTCAAGTTATTTACTTAAAGTACATTTATGTTAACGGCCTAATAAAATTGATTGATTTCTGATACAATTTATTTCTGATACAAATAATCACATAGAAAAGAATAAAATCAACATGTAATGATTAATTGGTTATTAATTGTTTGTTTGTTAGTATATGATATTAAATAATATAATGCGCATTTTAAAGATGACACAAATTATTTCTAAGAGAAGGTTTTGTTTTTATATTCAGAAATATAGAAATAAAGTTATATTTATAAGCTAACATTTGTTAGTTAGTTAGTTAGTTAGTTAGTTAGTTAGTTAGTTAGTTAACTTTATTTCTCTCTCTAGGGAAATTTAATTTGCAGCATAGACTCACAGCGACCTCTGACATCTCATTTGGCCTTTACAGTATCAAAATAAATAAATCGTTTGAAAACCTAGTACCATGGTACCCCTACTTTAAATAAATATCCAGTCTACTGGCCATCAACTGCTACTGAGAGGAGGAATTTAAAACCTTAATTGCTTGAGGCATAAACGATAATTTTGTCCTGTTTCTTACTCATCTGGGAACACAATTTCGACGTCCTGATGGTAACAATTTGAAGATGTATGATAAAGGATGTCTTTCATCATTGACAATCATTATAGCCTTTTTTTTTAAAACTCTTTCTTTTTATATGCTATTAATGCTCTTCAGTTTTATTCCAAAAAACTTTCTGGCTGTTACCACCTTCCCCAGTGACCTCTTCTGGGCCTCAGAAGCAGTTCCATACCAACATATCACACTAAATGTTGCAATTCTTTCGATAAAAGCACTATTAAATTGTGCTTTATTTGGCTTAATAATTGTTTGTATTTACCGTGCATGGATGTAAATAGTTTTTTTTGTTGACTAAATGATTATAAAATGGATTTTTGTACTCCGTGTACAGAGGGACAAGATAATTCTTTATAATACTTAATATTCTTAATTTTCTTTATGCATAATTATTATTTTATAATGATTCACCCTTGCATGTAGTTTTTTTCTCTTGCAGGCTGCTGGATCCTTCAGCCATACCTCAGAATTCTGTAGGGCCTAATTAACTCCAGCAAGAACAGATGCATTCATTACTGTCAATGAGTAGAGTAGGAACACATGGCTCAGATTCAGGTCTAGTGCGTTTCTTTACCCCACCATATTGCAGTTTGGTATTAATAGTATTCGGATTACCAAAATGCCTTTTATATCTGCCATTCCATTATAAATACGATGTCTTGTTTGTGTGTGTTTGTGTTTGAATAGGCCAGCTGGTGGTGTGTACCTTATGCTCCTGTGTGATGCAGACCAAACGCATTTGGCTCTTCTCTGCGCACTTGCTCCCTCTGGTGGCCCGGCTGTGCTTAGTCCCACTGGAGACCATTGTTTTCGTCAATCGCTTTGCCATGATTTTCACAGGCTTGGAAGTCATCTACTTTTTGGCCTCCAATCTGCTGGTGCCATTTAATCTGGCCAAGACTGCATACAGAGAGCTTGCACAGGTTAGAAACTGTCATGCTGTAGTAATGTGCACTAGAGACTTTCACAACTGCCTACTATAAACACTCAAGAGCTTAATGATACATATTTTTACTTGGCCATTGCAGTAGAAATCATCATGCAGTTCACTTGATATTAAATATGTCTTTTGCAAAAATCTCTTACAGTATTTACATAATTTTATTGTTCATAGATATTTATGCACATATATATAGATATTTAGACACATGAATTTAAGGCCTGGAAAGTACTTAAAAACAATCAGGGGTCCTTGAAAGTGCTTGAATTTAAATTTTATGGTGTTTTTTCATGAATTTACTCTTCTGAGATAAAAATTCTTAAATTTAAATCTCATAAATGAACTATGATAAATAATGCATTTTATCAAAACTTCAGAAGCTGCATTTGAATATTACCAGTATTAAATTCAACTAATTGTATTTAGGAATGCACCAATCCCGATACTTGGATCAGATATCTGTTTGATACTGCATATTTTGCTGGATCTGGTGTTGGCCAGCTGGTTACCTATCCAAATCCGATCTTGCGTGTGTGCTATATTCTGTGTAATATTTAAGCAAACAAAAGCTATGAGTAGCCTATTATAAGGCACTAGAAAATTGTCATGTAGGCCTACTATATTCCAAATGTTCTGAAGCTGTTCTATAGTTTAATGTGAAGTACAGGTGAATATTCAAGTGCTTAAATTCCTGTTGACTTCAGCGCTAATTTTAAATAATTAGTGGAGAAATGCATTTAGTTTTGCATTAAATGGGTTAATTTTGACCTGCAACAAAAAGTTGATTGCTGTTTCTAAATCATGTTGCGCTGTGTCTGTCAGGTCAGCAGATCGCATTCGCAACACTCCACACACAAAGTAGACCTCCCTGAAATGTTTAATTAGAAAAGGCTCAATAATACAGATCCTCAACGCACCAATTTCTTCCCTTTGTGCTACTGTTTTGGAAGCTGTGTCTCAGTGATGCATGAAGCACAGCGGCTGCACAGACGCGATGTGTGCTACTCTGTAACATTATTCTCACAATGAGTTTCTTTTCTCTCATCTTTCTGAGTTTATTCTTCAGAGGGGAATACTTTAAGTGCTGTAAACAGTTTGTAAAGCCTGGCTCATTGTGGTCAAAGTAGTTGATTAAATTATAAAAGTAAAACTGACGGGCGCAATATGGATTGTCATTAACAGAATATTATTTAGCCTAATATAGACTACTCTAAAACTGTGAATGTTTCACTGTAGTTTTATTTCTATCAGTATTTGACACTGAAGCATATAAGCGGACTTTGTTTTGAACTTCACCACAAATCCTCTTGTTTATTTTGTAGATGAATGACTAACAAAAAATACATTAAAATAACCAACAAATTTTACCAAACAAAATTTGTTCCAAAAAGAAAATTTTTCAGACAAAAATAGATGAACACAACTGTGCGGGTAGATGATTTGCTTCGCTCCATGGAAAATAAGTAAATATTCAACTTATTGTCATTACACATGTACAAGTACAATGCAACGAAATTCAGTTTAGGTCTAACCAGCAGTGCAATAGCAGCAAGTGCAGAATACAGGTATAAGTTATAAAGTGCAGTTATAGAAAAACCATGGTGATATTTACAGATGGATGTACTGTGAGCATTATGTAAAGGTTTTATTAGCTATGAAATCAATGTCATAAGAAATGTATAAAAGCAGGCATCATGCTTTAAGTTAGATTTTGTCATCTGTCATGTACAGTAGGCCTATAGGTCTGTTATCTTTTCTTAAGAAGGTATACTATTTGAGTTTATCACCGGGACTATAGAAACTGTATTATGTTAAAAAAAAATAAATCAGCACAATATCGGGATCGGATCTTTATCAGTTGATACTCAGAATTTTGGTATCGGGATCGGATCGGTTCCAAAAAATAGTAATGGTGCAATGGTGCATTCCTAATTGTATTAAAGTTCTTTGAACATGACTTTAAAACACTCAACACTTTTAAAAATGACACATTCAGAATCTTATCTTTTATCTAAATATTAAGTGTAAATAAAATGTTAAGTACTTGAAATACTTTCAAGGTGCTATATATGCTGGGGTGTGAATTATGAAGGTGCTCGATTTAAAATTATTACTGATTTAAGAAGTCCCTGAAAGAAATTTGGTGTTCATGAAAGAGTGGGATCCCTGGTAGTGTATGTAGAGTCGTATAGTTGTTAGCAGTGTACAGGTTTAATATGTTTTTTATCCGTGTTTATATTTATCTTTAATGAGTAGCATTATGAAAGAGACAACTTTTTATTCCTCAATCCTCATTATTGTAGGATTTTCTCACTTTATCTTTCCTGATGCTGTTAGGTGGTGGAGGTTTATGGGCTGCTGGCTCTGGGTATGTCTCTCTGGAATCAGCTTGTTCTGCCGGTGTTGTTCATGTGTTTCTGGCTGGTTCTGTTTGCCCTGCAAATCTACACATACTTCAGCACTCGAGACCAGCCCACGTCTAGAGAGAGGCTGCTCTTCCTTTTCCTCACCAGGTGAGTGCAAGTTTGCTGATGTTTACTACTGTAAATCCATAAATAAGAAGCACTACTAGTACTATTAAATGTTTGGTGTTATGAAGGTGCGCATCAACTTAACTGTGTGTTTGTTGTGCAGTATTGCAGAGTGCTGCTGTACTCCATACTCTCTGCTGGGTCTGGTCTTCACCGTGTCTTTTGTTGCATTGGGAGTGCTCACTCTTTGCAAGTTCTACCTGCAGGGTTACAGGGCTTTCATGAATGACAACACCATGCACAGGTAATATAAACCCACCTTCAGTTCAACAAAAATGTGAAGGACTTATGTTTCAGTTGCCTTTTTGGCTGCTTTTAAGACATAGTTCACCTAAAAATGAAAATGCTGTTATCATTTTCTCACTCCTAACTTTTTCCAAAACTGTTTGAGTTTCTTTCTTCTGTTGAAAAAGAAGATATTTTTAAGAATGCTGAAAAATTGCAGCCATTTACCTTCAAATGGATTTGTTTTCTTACTATGGAAGGCTACTGGTTTTCAGCATTTATCAAAATAAGTTCAACAGAAAAGAGATGCTAGAATTTTAAAAAATGTTGGAAACCAAATAGTTGATTTCCATAGCGATTCGTTTCCCCACAAAAGTGGTGAATGGCTGGCATTAACTGTTTGGTTGCCAGCATTCATCAAAATATCTTCTTTTGCATTCAACAGATTTGAAACCAGTTAAAAGGTGAGTAAGTGGTAAGTAAATTTTCATTTTTGAGCAAACCATCCCTTTAAATAAATCAAAGTTATGCAAATTAATTATTTTATTTATTCGGTAATCTATTTACAACTTAAAAGAAATGTCAATGCAACACTACATTTATTTAATTATGCTTATTAAAGCTTACTAAAAAATCATAATATTACTGTTTATTTTAATTTTCTATTCATGTGATGGCAAAGCTAAAAGCTGCCACTCTGTCCTCCAATGCATCTTCACTTAAGTGAATAATCTTTTACGATAGCCTTTTAACAGGCCATATGTGATTAATTAAGGCACCTTTTTATCACTAAATTGATCAGTGAAATCACAGATGTCCATCATCTCCTCTTCTCTCTCTCTTTCTCTCTCTCAGAGGCATGACGGAGGGAATCACTCTTTTGATTCTGGCTGTTCAGACGGGACTCATCGAGCTGCAGGTCATCCACAGAGCCTTCCTCTTGAGCATCATCCTCTTCATTGTGGTGGCCTCCATCCTGCAGTCCATGCTGGAGATCGCTGATCCCATAGTGCTGGCACTGGGAGCCTCCAGAGACAAGTACATCAGGATCAGTAGTGAAAAGTGTTGTCAACAGTATCAATATTTTGATTTGTATCAATACTGGAATCTCTGAAACAAGATTATTTTTTAGAGTATGGATTGCTGCGCAGATAACTTAAAATGAAAGAAAAATGGGTAACACTTTATTTTGCTGGTCCATTTGAGTATTAGAAGACTGATGTCTGCTTAATATCTGTTGATACTGCTCCTTCAACAGACATTTAACTGTCTATAAGAAATTTTTCAAATACATGTCAATTTACACTAACCCTAACCCTAACCTAACAGTCTACTTATAATCTAATGAGAATTAGTTGGCGTGTAGATGCAATGTAACTTAAATTCAACAAACAGACCATCAAAATTAAATGTGACCGAAAAATTAAGCACAGTCTGAAGTAGAAGCAAAGAGTGAAGGAAGACATTTCTTAAAGTGATAACAATAGATATTACTTAACACAATAGATATTGCAATACAATTGATATTAATCAACAACAATAAAAAAATCATTTTAGTCCTACAGTACATAAAGGCTGTAAAGAATTGTGGAATATATAAGAATGCTACATAGCATAGTTTATTACAATATAAAAAAGAAAACAACAAATCTTTTTTTATTTTACTGTAATATTATTTTTTTGTTTTTCAGAAAAACTTGACAGGGCGAGTTAAAAATCTCTCTGATCGGCTCCACGTCACTAGGAAAAGCGTCACTCCACTACTAGCATGCGCTTTTGCGCCGTGTAAATACTGTCAGTCATTGTAGCTGTTAGCCATATTAGTTTAAGCCTTAATCAGGCAGAAAATAAAGAGCACACAGCTGAACCTCACGCCTGCTCTCTAAAACAACATCTGACAAGTGTCTTTCACATATATTTAAAATAAGCATGTGTAAGTAATATGAAATGTTCACATCTTTTGTGAGTTTGTTATTTGAGATGAAGAACAATTGGAAAACTGCCGCATAGAGAGACAATCCAAGCGGAGGTGAAGGTTGTGGGTGTTTGCAGCGGTTTGATGGATAAATATGAATTTGTAGCTGAATTGTTAGCGGTGCCAAACAGCATTTCCCATTGTTAACACACTGTTAACACTAGACACTGTGCATGTAACAGATACATTTTAACAAATAAAAATACTTACATGTTTGTGATCTCTCTAACCCGGATCTAATTTTTTTTTGTAGCCCTTAATCTTCGTTCAAATAAAAGTTAGAAATTCCAGTATCATGACAACACTAATAGTGAATATATTTAAGTGAACATTGTAGGTCAGTGCTTTGATTCTTTTATAATCCTTTTTGTCAACAGGAGTTTGTGGAAGCACTTCCGCGCGGTCAGCCTGTGCTTGTTCCTGCTGGTGTTTCCAGCCTACATGTCCTACATGATCTGTCAGTTCTTCCACATGGACTTCTGGCTGCTGATCATCATCTCGTCCAGCATTCTGACGTCTCTACAGGTAAAGAGAACACACACACACACACACACACACATACACACAGTCGTGTAATGAGAATTAATGGAAGAAGCTTTTTGACAAACAGAACTTTTATGGCAATATTAGCAGTTTCAACAGATGGCAGTACACCATAATGAATATTAAATACTTATTATATTAATATGTTTTCAACCAACATTACTTGTTGGTTGGTCATCTGTTTGTTTCTAATAAGTCTCCTGTTTTAGTTACTGCAGACTAGTTCAATAAACAGAAAGAAAGAAGAAATGCCCACATATGTTTAGCATTTTTCCTTATCGCAAACACAACAGCAATCTGGTAGTGATTGTGCTGCTTTGGATTTTTTTGGGTTAATTATTTTGATCTCTTGATTGCAGCAGAGAAATACTGGGAAATATCTGTAGACTGATGGCATTTCATGGCGTTCAGGCTTGTAATCTTAAAATGTGAGCAAAATCACCTGTTTTGTCATTACTTTAGACATTACGCTAGAGAATCACTAGCTCTAAAGTGACGTTGGTGAATGAGCAACAGTTTCTGCTGTTCTGACGTCAGCTGCAGATGTGAGTGAATGGCAGAAGAAAGTAGTTCCTCATACAAAAGCGTTTTTAGACTCTATGTGTTTGTTTTACCTATTTATATACACGATTATGCCATCAAACTGTTGTATAAATGCAATATCACACTCATAGCAGTGTAATATGGCTGTATATTGTCACTGGTGGGATAATAAGGCACACCTCCCACCAGTGCTGATATACAGACACATCGCACTGCTACTCGTTTGATATTGCTCATATTTAATATGAGATCTGCAAATGAGAATAAACAGTTTTGCTTTTGGGCTCTCTAAACTGCAGGTTCTGGGCACGCTGCTGATCTATGTGCTCTTCATGGTGGAGGAGCTGCGCAAGGCTCCGGTGGAGAACATGGACGACGTGATCTACTGGGTGAACGGCACCTACAGGCTGCTGGAGTTCCTGGTGGCTCTGTGCGTGGTGGCATACGGCGTGTCCGAGACGGTGTTCGGCGAGTGGACCGTCATGGGCTCCACCATCGTTCTCATCCACTCATACTATAACGTGTGGCTGAGGGCTCAGCTGGGCTGGCAGAGCTTCTTACTCCGCAGAGACGCTGTCAACAAGATCAAGAGCCTGCCTACAGCTTCTCTCCAACAGCTCCAGCAGCACAATGACATCTGCTCCATCTGCTACCAGGTGTGTTTGTGATGGATGTCCAGGTTCAGTCTGGAGCACGAGGCTGCCTGTGTTTTTCGGTAGTAGATTGATGGTGCGTTCGTTTTTTGGGTGCGTCACTGTTGTTCTTGCGATCCTTGAGGTATTAAACTTATGCGCATAATTTGTGCCACACCATTTGTACTTTGGACATAAATGATTTCTAATTTTGTGTGGCGTGCTGATGAAAGGCTTTTTTTACGTTGGTGTTCATTTTGACAGAACATTTAGATTTTTTGACTGAAATTGTGCTATTTTAGTCATACTTTTTACAGTTGAAGTCTGAATTATTAGAATTATTGTCTCCAATTTTCTGTTAAACACATATTTAAACATAATAGTTTTAATAACTAATTTCTTATAATTGTTTTTTTTGTCTTTGCCATGATGAAAGGTCATAATATTTTACTAGATATTTTTCAAGATACTAGTATTTAGCTTAAAGTGACATTTAAAGGCTTAACTAGGTTAATTAGATTGGGGTAATTAGGCAAATCATTGTATAACGATGTTTTTTTCTGTAAACTATTTAAAAAGTAATATTAATAATAATAATATTGATCCTAAAATGTTTTAAAAAAAATTAAAACTGCTTTTATTCTAACTAAATAAAACAAATAAGACTTTATCGAGAAGAAAAAAATATTATCAGACATACTGTGAAAAATACCTTGCTCTGTTAAACATCATTTGTGAAATATTTGAAAAAGAAAAATAATTATCAGGAGGTATAATAATTTTGACTTGTATACATAAACGTACAACTGTGTATACATATTCTATATTTAGTTGACTAAAATCTTACAGGTATAGTTAAATCATAAATTATTACTTATGCATAAATCTAAAATTTCTAAGCTCATTGTATGATCCTGGAGAAATCAGTTGGTTTCAGTTGACTTAATTTCATCACATTTAGCTGCACCATGTTGGCAGTAGCGATGCAAGCTTAACTGCCGCTCAAGCCAAACAACGGTCGTGCCACCCTCACGTTGTTCGTGTCACCCTTTTGTTGACAAAAGTGAGGAAAAGCTGGGCGGAGTTGTCTCCATGACACCACTAGCAAGATGCAGCCCTGAGCAATCGCCCACATTGCCAATGCCTAAATCTACCACTGCATGTTGGTGTTTAGTTACATCTAATTTTTGATAGGTGGATCGTTAGCCCAATGCTCAACCCACAACCTGGAGGACCAGGACATACACACATACAATTTAGCTTACCCAGTTCACCTATAGCGCTTGTCTTTGGACTTGTGCGGGAAACGGGAGCGATCCACAAAGCAAACTCGACACAGAAATGCAAACTGACCCAGCTAGGGCTCGAACCAGCAACCTTCTTGAAAAATATGACAGAAATATTTTGACAATGAAATATACACTGTTTTTTAATTGTTTGGTGGACATTGTTGGGTTTTATTGGAAAGGTGAATTGGGGTCAGTTTTATTTTGCTAGAGGGTATTTTTAGTCTTTAGGTGAACAATTAATATGTGCAAATTATTCCAATTGAAAAAAAAAAAAATTTTTTTTATTCATTTTAAATCAAAACCTTACCATTAGGTTCTGCTCTGGAATGGTAGGCCTTCTCTGATGACATCAATTTGACAACTTGGGCAAAGCCACGCCCCTCCAACAGTAGTTTGCTGCAAGCAGAGGATAAGAGGAGAAGTGCAAAAAATAAAAACCCGCCCCCTACTCAATATTACATTTCAGTTTGAAATGTGTTAAAATACTGACAATAAAACATCTGCAGCAGCTTCCAGTTCACACAGACTTGAACTAAACATTTATTGTTATTATTTTAATTGTTAATAGACCCTTTCCACAAGACTGTAATGAGGCGTTTAAGAGTCACCAGTGTGTTAAATGCTTAACTTTTTAATATTTTGATTTTTGTTTTTTTTTATGTATGTACATTTATAAGTATTAATGTAGGTATTATATCATCTTTCTGTCAAATTAAAAAAACTAATTACCATTTTTTGCAAGGTGTTTCTAATGCAGTGTCTATGGGCAGGACAGTAAATTTGACCATTTTCTCTCTTCTGTCTGCCATTATCAGGTCCCGTTTACAATAATACATTTTAGTTTTAACACGGCGTTGTGGAATGAAACGATCTACGTCCAAACTAGTGTTTCTGAACAGATCTCCGTCCACACTTTACTGCTGAAAACGCACATCACGTGACCACACAAACACTCTGGCATGCGCTGCAGTGTATGCGGACGTCTGAGATCCAGGCAGTCAGCGGATGCTTTGAGCACATCTACCCAAATGAGAGCAGTGCATGCCAGACTGTTCATTAAGGATATACTGCTGGATCCAATCTTACTATATATGGGCTCTATTTTGACGGTCCATGCGCAAAGCGCAAAACGCAGGGTGCAAACGCTTTCAGGGCGTGTCAGGATGCGTTTTTGCTAATTTAAGGACGGGAAATCTGCCTTGCGCTTCGGCGCATGGTCTAAAAGGGTTGAGTTTATTTTCTTAATGAGTTATAGGTGTGTTTTGAGAATAAACCAATTAGAGTCTCATCTCCCATTCCCTTTAAGAGCCAGCTGCGTCGCGCCAAGAGCGCATTCGCTATTTACAGGACGCAAAATAAGTCTAAGTGGAAAAAATGAGCATTTCACAAGCAAACAGTTAACAGTTGACAGTTTTTTAACAGAAAACTGTTAAACAGAGCATCTACTGCGTGAGAATGAGAGATAATGGATCTACTTTCACTTTCGCTCTTGGATAGGGAAACCTTTACACACAGACATCAATTAGTCTATAAATAAATAATTTTGTTTTTTAAGCGCAAATATTTGTTTCAAAACTATTTCTAAATTCAGTTCTAATTACCAGCAAACGAATAAATGAACAATAATTACAAAATGTGCTCAAAAACCTTAGTTATATCCTAATAAACATGCTGTGCCCCATATGGTCTAAAACCTGACAGGTGGGCAAATCTAAGCTTGTTTTTAATAAAACAAATATAAATATGGATATAATAAATAATACTGCTAATAATAATAATAACATTATACAAAAGCAAATTGTTATGAATGAACTGAAAAAGCCTCCCGAGATGAAGAAGACATAAAAGCAGTGGTTTTTCATATTTATGTACAGTAGGCTTGAAAATAATATGTTTTGTAATATTTTAATCCTTTATATTTATATTCAATATCTATTCTTATTATATGCTATATATATCCTTAATATTTAATTTTTTTCATATGTAAAGATATTTGCCTATTGCTCTCTTGTGCGTATTAAGTAGTGCGTAAGCGAGGCGCAACTCTGCGCCGGAGTTTATACTGGGTTAGTTTTGGTCTAATGAAAAATCTATTATAGTTTCTCAAAATAGCACCGCGCCAGCGGTCCGCCTCAGAGCGCCTTCCTTTTTAGACCTGAACGCCTATAGGAGCACAAATGAGTGCTAATGCATTTGCTATTTAAACAGCGTAGCGCAACGCCTCAAAACAACTCTTGCGCCAAGCTGAAACTACCAAAAGACTATTGCGCCGCGCCTTGCGCCACACTGAGCCGGGTGTATGATAGGGCCCTATATGTTAAATGTGATATTTAATTCATCTTGTCTATATCTAACGACATTTTCCCCGACTTTGGTCTTTTGAGTCATTAGTTGTTTTCAGGTAACTTGTTTTGGCTGAGCACAAAGATGTTAATATATTAAGTTATATAACCACGTAGACTGATTCTGCACATTTGACTATTTGCTGGCCTTTATTGCTTGGCCTTTATTTATTATTAAAACTGATATTCAGCAAAAGAGAGAGTTTGTTTTGTATGTTTTTGTATGATCCTTTTATTTATCATACTTGCAAAGTCTGAACTTAGAAGGAAAGGATGCTAGACTGCTACCACTACCACACTAACACAGAGCAGCAGCATTTTAAAATGAAATGGCTTCTTCAGCGTTTTCAAAAGGTCAGTTTTTGGTACTCAAAAACTCTGCCGTAGTGTGGACGGATGGCTTAACGTAGTAAAACTTATGCTTTTTAAAACTAAAGCATATTTAAGTAAATTGGGCCTTAGTCTCACACAATTCTTTTCCTTTTTCCAAAAATCTTGATAACACTATGGTCGAATTTTTTTTATTATTATTTGAGCAAATAGGATTGTAAAATAAAATATTTGTTGAATTCTTCCATTCACTGTGCTCTAAGTTTACCCAACTATGGCGACTTTCACTACTGAGAAACCCAAAAATGTTTAAAGGGTCCATAATAATAAATTATCACTATCCAAAATAGTTTTTGCTGTTACAAATCTGTAAAATAAATAAACATTTTTCATTTCACACATGATAATATTGTGATGATTAATTTACTTTGTGTATTACATTCAATTTATTATTACGAAAGTGATATATTTTACAGTCTGCTGTTTAACAACAATAACAAGAAATTAATTGTCAATATTTTTTCTCTTTCTTATGAATATAGGACATGACGTCAGCAGTGATCACTCCCTGCAGTCACCTCTTCCATGCCGGCTGTTTGAAGAAGTGGTTATACGTCCAGGAAACCTGTCCTCTGTGCCACAACCAGCTGAAAGGCTCATCGCAGCTGGGCTCTTCATCACAGGACGTCCCGCCGCAAGACACCCCAGCTCAACCAGAAGAAGACCAGGATCCTTCAGAGCCCGCAGACTCAGAGTCAAACCTCCAGGATCTCCGGCAAGATGACAGCAGCTCTCGAGCTCCAGCATCAGAGCTCAGGGCTAGACTAAAACAACAAACTGACCCTCCTGCCTGCTCCTCCTCCTAAAACCAGCTAAAAGACTGAGTCTGATGGGGTTACCATCGACTGTGAATGCTCCTCCTTACGAAATACAATCAAAACCCTTATCTACTAGTGTTGTCAAAAGTATCGATGTTTCGATACGAATCGATACTGCAACATTTCGATACGATAAAATATCACTTCCCGTAGTATTGATACCTGTCTGTCCCACTGAAGCTTAATTTTAGTTCATTTATCCAGAGTTTTAACAGATCATTTCACAGTTGATGCACAGTTGATCTGGTTTTTTCAGTTGCAAGATTCAAAGCATGTAAAACGAAGCACACTGAAAAAAATGATTAATTGGATTTACTACATTTTTTTGAAGGTAAGTGATTGCAAACATTTTATTTAGACTGAGTTTAAACAAACAAATGAAATTTAGAAATGTTCAACTTTATTATAAGCCCATATAATTTATTAAATGGTTTGTAACCACCTTAGTGCAGTAATATTTTTCAGTCTGTTAGCGCACAAATGCTGAATTCATTCGACAATTTTGTGCTTCAGTGCATAGATAAATATGTCAGATAATGTTAAAATGCCCTTCTTTAAAATGTAGTCAATACTCACTTCACTGAAATAAAAGTAAAAGAAATTTCTTAAAGTGACAGTAATCTGGTGCTGTCATTGAAATTCATCAACTACAAAATGTAACAACTATGGGTGTTTGGTAATTACTGATTGTTCAAATGTCAAAAATAGTGTTTTAAATTGATAGTTAGACTAGTGTAACATTGACATTGAAATTAAGAATTGTCTAAATTGCTTCATTTATTAATTCAAAACAATCAACATAGGCTCATTCTGAAATTGTAGCCCTGAATACATTTCTGGAGATTGCGAATTATGTAGCAAGAGCTACATATGGCTGCATAACATCTTTAAAACAAATTCTACGGTGTGAAACGGCTTGCTTACTAACTGACCGCTTCCCTCATATGGACGGTCCTTCCGCTGATACTAGTTTGTCCGGTAGCTCACCATGTACATCGGTGGACTTGAGACGGAGAAAGGAGTTAACTGCGACAACAGATTCCAGTGAAGAACAGTAAAGAACAATTCCAGAAAGCGGGTAAAACAATAACAAAATCTAAAAAATTAAAAAAATAACTGGGTGAGAATGTGGTAAAATCTGAAAAATATGTTAAAAAACAGGCGAGGGCTTTACTTTTTTTGCTTTTCTTTTTTTAGATTGACTTATAAAACACTGCGGTTGGGTTTAGGAAAAGGGGTGGGTGTGTCAATCTGCTTTTAAAAACACTAATGGTTGGGTTTAGGGAAGGGGGAGGGTGTAGAAATCGTTCGGTCAGTCAGTCGACATTAGCCTCTGGTGGATTTATGAGTGAGAATGGCTCTCGCGAGAGAAATTTGAAATCTGAAAATGCATACACAGCAGCCTCTGGTAGATTCGTGAAAACTAAAACTGCAAAAAACGTAGCTCCTGGGACCTATTTTGCTCTCTCCAGAAATATATAGAGGGGTACGTAATCAGAGTGAATGAATGGTTGAAAGCAATGAACTTTTGCTAGTTAAAATGTTGGCAGGGCAAGTATAAAACTGAACAACTGGCCTAACCAGTCAAAAAATCCTTAACATTGAGTTATGCTTGAACTATTAACTCAATAAAGACATGTATTAATAATGTTATTTGAATTAACGATGTGGCAATATTACTTAGTAAATAGTTCTGAGTATTGTATCAAGTAAAGTATGGTATTAAAGTTCGAAATTCCAGTATCGTGACAACACTAGCTTTAACACTCCCCCTTTCATCCAAACATCACAGAATCCAGATTATCAATCAGTTCACCAATTCCACATCTGGATTAACCTGAACACCAGCTCTTCCCCTTCCTTTAATAAGAAAACAACAATCTCCAGCGAACCTGAATGTGATCACGTGACCCTTGAATATAGTGCTGTGATGCTCTGTAGGCATTAGCACATATCCACACTAGCACGCTCTCAGTATCCGATAGCAGTAGCCCGTCTCTTTTCTGTTCTCTGTTTGTTTTCTTAAGAGAAAATATATAAATATATATATAAATATATGCCACTGCATTTGCACTAATGTAACATAAAGCAATGCTCCAAAGTTTGTCTTGTCTTATACCAAATATTTTGGTGTGTATGCATTGATTCAAGTTATATACAGTGTCCTTCACTAATATTGGCACACTTGGTAAAAATAAGCAAAGAAGGCTGGGAAAATGTCTTTTTGTGTAACTTTTGTTTGCTGTTTTGCACAAATATTACAAAAACTCAAGATTATAGAGTTTGCTTTTGGATAAAAGTAGAGACTTTTTTTCTTAAAATATTATCAAACAACTTGTAGTGATGTAAGTGACATCTGACTGTAGTTTTGGAGATGTTCTGAACCCAAAACCCAACTAACTTATTGGGGTTTTATTTTTAATTTTTGAAGACAGGCACACACATCCTCTTCTAGACTGATTATTAATTATTTTTACAGATTTCTCTGTATTATTTTATATCCATTATATTATTTCATAGTACTAAAATATCAACATAAGTCACGTTAAACTGTAGAGTTGAATTTTCAGCAACAAAAGTTGACAGAGCAGAGATCAAGGTATCTAATAAGGCAATTCACAACCGTAAATATACAGAAAACTATATGCAAACTGTTTAACATATATATTTTTCACAATGTAATCACTTTTTACAGTTTATCATAATAATGTGTGTACTCTGTACTTTTAAAATATTCTGGTAAAATAAATCTGGCACATAAATTTAACAAAAAAAAAATCAGCGTGTTTAGTGATATTCTAAAAAAAAACTCTTAAACAAAGGTTAAACAAAAGCATTTTTCACAGCTGCCTTTGCTCTTATTTCCAAAGGGTGTGGATATTAGTGGAGTGCTCTGAATGAACTATATACCCATGTACAATATACCTGTAAAAGAGTTTTGATATGCAGAAGTCCAGTGTTAAGTAGCACCGGCTGTGATGAAGTGGCCTCAGGCTCAAATGATCGCTGCGCCTCTAGTGGTGACAGACGGAGGAGTCTCTGGCTGTGGATAAACACCGGTGTGAGGTTTACGAGAGTCCGTTTCATTATCAGTGTTTGGCATTTAGCGCATCAGTGAGCATGAATACATTCCAGGATGTAGGAGCACACTTTGCGACTGCCTTTTTTATGTTAATGTTTGAGTTAATTTTTTTTTTTTTTTAATTTTGAACGATGTTTGAGATTTTTATTTTTTTTCTATCTGGAGAATTTTACTTTTATCTGAACTGGATTTTCTTTTTTAATTTTACAAAGCTGGTACAAATTTTGAATGAGAAAGGAGAGTGATAGCATTCTGAATTTATCCTCCTTTGCTTTTATACAGCATACACGTGGAATGATGTTCTGTGAAGGCTACATTTGTTTGAATTGCAGCTGAATTCAGTGGAAAATGCCTGAAGTCTGAACGTGAACCTTGAATGTCAGAATAAATCCAAGCCTAATGTATGAAACACTTGTTCTGTCTTTCACTGTGACTTTATGAGCTGTAAACAGAATTACAGTTGTGTACATTTTTAACTTTTCATTTTGGAAACTTAATATCTCAACTCAATATCTCAAAGCCACTCAGAATGCAGATGAAACATAAATACTCAAATTACTGTAATTGAGTAGATTTTCTCAGGAATTTTAATTTGCGAAGTATTAAAAATGTGTACTTTTACTTTCCCTTAAGTACATTTTTTGTGCTATATCGGTACTTTTACTCCACTACTTTCCTTCAACCTGCAGTCAAGTAGGAAAATCTGAATCCTTAGATTCTTGTCCAATCAAATCGCACATAGAAAGTAAATCGCATCATACTGAACAACCTCAAGACATGGGTGCTTTATAAACGCAGCCAACCTTTTGAAAGCATTAAAATGTCCTAAATCTTTACACGCAATGACCCAGACACTTTTATAGACTGCATGTCACTGATGAGAAAATGTTGACTGTATGCTCACTGAAATTACCAAACAACCTTATAAATTACTAAATGGACTGAATGATGGAAGGGTGGACCAAATGAATGAAGGAAGGATTCAAGGAAGGACTGAACAACTTAAGGAAGGAACAAACTATTGAATGAACAAAGGACCTAATGAAGGAAGGAACAAAATATGAACGAACAAACAAATGAATAAGCAAACGAATTAATAAAGGAAGGATTCAAGGAAGACTGACCAAATTAAGGAAGTGAGTAACGAATTAGTGAATGAACAAAGGACCTAATGAAGGAAGGAACAAAATATGAACAAATGAAGTGAGGAATGAAGGAAGGATTCAAGGAAGGACTGAACAAATTAATTAAGCGAGGAAGAAATGAATGAAAAAAGGATCTAATGAAGGAAGGAACAAAATATGAGTGAATGAATGAATGAATGAACAAATAAATGAAGGAGCAAAGATATGAATGAATAAGCGTGCAAATGAAGGGAGGAAAGACATAAAGGAATGAATGAAGGAAGGACAGATCAAACAAACAATAGAATGAATGTTGGAAGGAATGAACAAACATTGAAATATCACTAAATTCACTACAGACTGTTACCTTCACACATCCCTGCAATCAGCTTTTTACAGCGTAATATTCACTACTCACTACTCTTGAGTACTTTTAAAAGGGCTACTTTTTTCACATATTTTGACTAATATTTACAACAAATACATTTACTCTACTTGCTCTACATTTTTGGCCAGGTCTGGTACTTTTACTTGAGTATGATTTTGCAGTCCTCTTTCCACAACTGTATATTTGATATTGACCAATGTTAATTTCTCTGCCACTGTTTCTTTAAAAACGATGTTTTAATGATTTTTATTTGTTATTTTTTTATTTTTTTTATTTTTTTATTTTGTAGGAAAGAGAAGACCTCAATTTAGCCAATGATGTGCTTTGGTTAAGTCACATGACGTGCAATGTTTTTGTGTGGCGCGATTTCTGACAGACTGGCGTTTTCTGGCGTTTATTGTGAGTGGTTGCATGGAAATGGAAACGTCAATTAAAACAAACGATCAACTCATGTCATATCCACAAAAAAATCCGAGACTTCACTTCCAGTAAGTTATGATGACATATTCACAACTCAAAAAAGTTTTCATCAAGTTAGTCTTTTGTAAATCGATCAAATGTTTGTGTTGCCATTTGGTGCATAGGGAAGCATGCAATATTGCAATCGGTTGACTTAACTAGCTATCAAGGTCAGCTGTGATCCTTTAAGGTAACAATAACAACATGAAAGCTAGTAATATGTTGATTAATTGTATGTTAATGGCATTTGCATTATGGATAAAATTACATTTTAATAAAAATACTATTGATTAAATACAGAGAACAGTGTATCAGTAAGGATCACCATGTTCTATGGTAAATGAAAGAAGAAAAGGACAGGACTGGCTCTTCCTGCAGATGAAAATGAGAATGAGATGTGGGGTTTTAGCGACCATGAGAATGATGCAGATTGGACATTTGATGAGAGCAGTGATGGAGACAGTTCAGGTAAGTTCTGAGGTAGATAAGACAGGCGTAGTATAGTATATAGTGTATAATAAATAAACATTGTTAGCGGTAACACTTTTTTTTGCTGGTCCATTTGAGTATTAGTAGACTATCTGCATAAAATCTGTTGATACTGCTCCTTCAATAGACATTTAACTCACTATAAGAAACTTTGCAAGTACATGTCAACTTACATTAACCCCAACCCAACAGTCTACTTATAATATAATGAGAATTAGTTGGCATGTGGATGCAATGTAACCTAAATTCAACAAACAAACCATCAAAATAAAGTATGACCTTGTTAGCTAGCTAGCTACAGTATTCTGATGCATCTGGGCATATTAGACTTGCTATTTATTTATTATATTTACTAGAGGAAATATTTATACATACTGTATCCTGTATACATGATAATACGATATTCGGTTTGCTTTCAATAATATTTAGCAAAAATGAATAGAATGAACGAAAGCTGTTGGAATATCAGTTGGTGGAAAGTATGTTTAAGGTGTCCTTTATAAGTTCTGTGTTAGAGCTTATAATACTGCAACACCAATTAAATCAAAACAAACAACACAATTATTAATTACAAGGAAAGTTCTAAATTTGAAATTTCTAAGTAAATTTTCCCCCCAATTTTTTTTATAGCACTTCAATATAAGTCTTTCTAAGAAAAGAAAAACAGTAATTTTTTTATTGAATCTATCATAATGGGTGCA
Organism: Danio rerio; assembly: GCF_052040795.2. Classification (NCBI taxonomy): domain Eukaryota; kingdom Metazoa; phylum Chordata; class Actinopteri; order Cypriniformes; family Danionidae; genus Danio; species Danio rerio. Next base: position 39,219,367 of record NC_141034.1, read on the forward strand.
GTGCAGGGTTAAGAAAAAAAGTTTTACCCTTATAATGTTTAATTGAAATCTGAAAATGCACTTCCAGTGTTTTTATTCAGTTAAATTGTCAGAATACATGATTTTGAGGAACTGGGTGTGGTTAACATGCTTAACTCCAGCTGACAACAAACAGTAATGGTGAGAAGGAGGAGCCTGTTAGGTTGCTAACACTTCTAAAACCCCTTTCCGATCTTTCTGAATTGCACCCCTAATTTACTACATCCATTCAGCTCACAGCAGAAAAAAAACAAGCCACGTCCACTGTTTTCTCATTTAATATTCTGTTTCTCTCGGAACTGTGCCACATTACAGAAAGAAAAATAAAAAACAGTAGAAGCTTCCGGATGATTGTGGAGGTGAATAAACCTGTTGCCTTGAAATTACTGTGGCTGTTTCTCAATTCCAAGAACGCAGAGAACGAACTTGAGTTGCCGTGGAGATCGTTATTGCCAGGTTATCTTCCTGATGGTCACATGACCTTCATGTATTTGTAATAGAAAATTATTTAAAAATTACAGCATTCGTACAACGATTTATTGTTTTTTCTATTTTCACATAATATATAACATGCACAAAAACCTTACAAATATACTTTGCACAATAGCCTACAAATAAAACATTTTAATATGAATTTCAGCAAATATGTGCATGTTAATGTTTACCCAGACCCATCTAATAATTTTTTTACATGAAATTTTAACTGGGGAAACATATGTTTTTATATATATATATATATATATATATATATATATATATATATATATATATATATATATATATATATATGAATCTGAATATAATAATAATAACATATTTTTTTATAAAAAAATAAATCCAAAAGGTGGCTCAGTGGTTAGCATTGTCGCCTCACAGCAAGAAGGTAGCTGGTTCAAGTCCAAGCTAGGCCAATTGGTATTTCTGTGTGGAGTTTGCATGTTCCCCCCATGTTTGTGTGGGTTTCCTTTGGGTGCTCCGGTTTCCCTCACAGTCCAAAGACTTGCGCTATAGATGAGTTGAATAAACTAAATTGGCCATAGTGTGTGAATGCAAAAGTGTATGTGTGTTTCCCTGAAACTTTACTGGATCGCAGCTGGAAATGCATCCACTGCTCAAAACATATGCTGGAATAGTTGGCAGTTCATTCCGCTGTGGTGACCTCTGAAATAGAGACTAAGCTGAAGGAAAATGAATAAATGAAATCCAAAATGATTTTTATATAGTGTACTTTAATGTTGTGATGCCTAAATTTACTTTTAATCACTTTTTTAAGTTTCTTTTAAATTTTGACATTGTGGAACTTTAATACTGAATACTTACTGTTTGTCTGCCTCAGCATGAAAATAATTATCATCTCATCAGTACCTCTGTCTTTAATCAAGACCCTGGTGTCAAAAGTAACCTCTTGTTTTATCTGGACAACCATATTTAGTCTAAAGATATATTAAATATGCAGTTTTGTCTCCTTGATTGATTAATTAATTCATTTTCTTTTTCTGCTTAGTCCCTTTATTAATCTGGGGTCGCCACAGTGGAATGAACCTCCAACTTATCCAGCACATTTTTAGACAGCGGATGCCCTTCCAGCTGCAACCAATCTCTGGGAAACATCCACACGCACTCATTCACACTCATACACTACAGACAATTTAAATACATTTTGTAAATAGAAAATCTGTGTATTCTAAATTGATCCCTGCATGCTTTTAAACACTTAACCAATAAAATAACTTTGAGGAAACGTTCAAAATGTTCAAACATAAAAAGAATAACCATCAAACCTTTAGATAGATGTAAATGATCCTTTCTCTCTTTCTTTGTCTTGTTTTGTAGACGATGAGTGCAAACTTTTGAATGAACTATGCAGCTGAATTCAATAAAATATGGCTGAATGTGGGAATAACTCCAAACATACGAAACATTCGTCTTGGCTTTCTCTCAGTGTTGTTCTGAAGTCTAACAAGACCTGCAGGACTCTTAAACCCACCTGTGATGAACTAACCAGACCCACACCTGAACACTGAGGTAATGTTAGACTGCTGGAAACATCACATCTGATGAAAAACACACAAAAGCTAGACATACAGCCGTTTCCTGACCACACAATCTTACTTTACAGTCATCGTTGACATAACTGTTGTTTTTACATGCCTCGCACGCTCGACTGGTTTTAAACTTTTATGTATTACTTACTTTGGTCGAACACAAGATATTACAAAGGAATATTACACCAGCTATTGACATCTATAGTAGAAACAAAAAATAAAATGTAAAAAAATACTATGGAGGTCAATGGCTCGTGCTTTCCAACATTATTTTTTGGTACAATATATTAATCATTTTTTCACAGTTTACACATCACAACAGATTACACAGTTACAGAATAATAATCATGTAGACAAATCAAACATTTTACAACCTATTCTCCCTCCTATCCCTAAAAAAGCAAACAAACAAACAAACAAAAAAGGGAGAATATGTTAAAATCAGGTAAAGAGTGTTTCCCAAGTCTATGTTTAGACCAGTAATACCCAAACTAGGGCCCGCGGACCAAAGTTGGCTCTTTGCATCCTTTGATTTGGCCCGCCAGAGGGAAATGATTTGGAAGCGTTGGGAAGTTACTTTAACAGAGATTCTCATTTCAAGATTAAGAAAATTATCCTAAATTAAAAGCATTAGTAAATACGGCTCAAGTATTTAAAAAAAATTATATTATTAAATAAATTAAGAAATTACCCATGGCAACTTTAATGTAATACAGTTTGCTATATTTACTGTAAGCCACAGCTCTCAATTAAGCTTGGATTTTGGCCCTTCATAAGAAAATGATTGGGCACCCCCGGTTTAAACCATGGTACTACCCTACTCCCTCAGAGCTTGTTGTTGTAGCAGACTGCCAACATGTACTTTGTACTTTAGGAAGTTATTAAAAGGTCTCCAGATATCTTCAAACACATTTTGTTTTGACAATAATTGTAATCTTGTCTGCTGACAAATGTGACGCTTTTTATTTAATCCACTTTCCAATTCTAGGTTCATTTATATATTCATAATAAGAGCAATAATGCATAATAATAAAAATGTAGCTTGTAAAATACACATGTGTATGAATCTGACCTGTGCTTTGTAAGAGAGGGCTGACAGGATATATATCCAGGATAAAATCTTAGGATTCAATGGTCATTTATTTGATAAAATTTGCTCAATGATTTCAATAACACCTTGCCAAAAACGTTTTACTTTCACACACTTCCATATCCAGTGGTACAGTGTACCTCTTACCTCATCACACTTTGTACGGGTAACAGGAAGATTATCGTTAAACTTGTGCAATATAGCAGTAGTTATTAAGTTATTTAGTGTATCTTTGTGTTCATCAGAAGAAAGAAACAAGTAGATGATGAGTAAGTAATGGCAGAATTTTCATATAGGTGATGCTTTAATTTAATACTATGATTCCAATAAGTTCAGAAAAAAATTCAGAATATTATATAGTTTATTAAAAATATTGAGTTTGAATAATTTAGTGTTTGCCCAATTTTATTTTTTATTTAAAAAAAAAAAGATTTCTGTTGGGTGGAACAGTGTCTCAGTGGTTAGCGCTGTCGCCTCAAAGCAAGAAGGTTGCTTGTTCGAGTCCCAGCTGGGTCAGTTCTGTGTGGAGTTTGCATGTTCTTCCTGTGTTCGCGTGGGTTTCCTCCAGGTGCTCTGGTTCCTCCAACAGTCCAAAGACAAGCGGTAAAGGTGAATTGAATAAACTAAATTGGCTTTAGTGTGTGAATGAGTGTATGGGTGTTTCCCAGTACTGGGTTGCAGCTGAAAGGGCATCTGCTGGTACAGTTGGTGGTTCATTCTGCTGTGGCGACCTTTGAAATAGAGACTAAGCTGAAGGTAAATGAACGAATGAAGATTTTTGTAGTGTTTGCAAACTCCGTTACAAGAGTAGCAAGAGTTTGTCTGTACATTAATACAGTTTATAATAAAAACTTTTAACTAAAATCGAACTTACATTCCCAATCCCTAATGAAATCATGAGTAAAAATTATTTAATGACCCCCTGTGTGAACAATGACTGTTGACTTTTACTGAGAAAAAGTACTGGCAGGTTATTGTCAGGTTTTTGTACCTTAATTTAACACACTAATCCAGACAATATATCACATCAATCTAGTAAACATTCAGATAAAATTCATTTTTTCAAGCTTTACATTATCAAACGTCTTTTGAAGCAAAGATTAAGGTCACATAATGTAAATCAAAACCATAAATGAATGGAAAAAAGCATACATTGATAATAAAATATGAAAAACTGCTAATTCTTCAATAACCAAAGTCATAGATGAATTTGTTGAATTGTCATAGCGTTAACACTGTAGTTATGGACTAGTGTCTGCTCGTTTAAAACTATGGTCTGCAATATGAACGTAATTTTATTAATATTAATGTGTTTTTATATATGTAATTGGGGTGGCACAGGGGGTATCGCTGTCGCATCACAGAAAGAAGGTCACTGGTTTCGAGCCTTGGCTGGGTCAGTTGTCAGTTTTGTGTAGAGTTTGCATTTTCTCCCTGTGCTCCGCGGTTTCCCCTGTAATCCAAAGACTTGCGCTATAGGTGAATTATGTAAACTAAATTGGCTGAAGTGTATAAGTGTGTTTAAATGAGTGAGTGTATGGGTGTTTCCCAGTACTAAGTTGCATCTGGAAGGGCATCTGCTGCGTAAAACATATGCCGGAATAGTTGGTGGTTCAATCCTCTGTGGCGACCCCTGATGAATAAGGGACTAAGCTAAAGGAATGAATGAATAGCCTATAACATCTTCTGATCCATGACAAAGAGTAAGAAAATAATTTAAGTGCAGTAAAAATATGACCGTTTGAAAAAAGCTGAAAGGTATAACAGATACCTGCAGTTCTGGAATCAGCTGTGTGAGGTGTCTGAAGGGGCAGATGAGAGCGTTTATCCACTTTTCCTGTGTGAACGCTTCAACTCCCTTTAGCGTGAGGGACAGGAAGAGAGAATGGAGGAAACATTAGCAAATCAAAGACCGCCAGCTTTTAACCCTCTCCATCCTTCTGATCAAAGTTAACATTGAACTCCGACCCCTGTGTAAAAAAAGGAGAAAAAAAGTTACATGTGAAACGCAGGAACAAAGCTCTCGGTCATTTTGCAAAGGCCACATATTCCCTGGGTACTTTTTCTCACGGAACCAGAATATAAATAATGTTGTCTTCATGAGTCCTAGTGTGTGTGTCTGTGTGTGTGCCAGGTTAAGGTCAAGGGTCACTGCAGAGTATCAATTTTTTCTTCTCTGACCTAAGTCTTGATAAAAGTTGTGTTGACACTGTGTGCATGTAGCTCTACATTTACTTTAAAAGTACTTTTACAACTTTGGTCAGAACGGTGTTGAAATTCTGAAACTTTAAAAGGGCAATGGAGTATATGCACACACACTTTTCATTTCAGCCAGCCTAAGCGCTTCCAGATCTTTACTGCCTGATAGATAAACAATATAAAGTGGGTCGCAGACCGGACAAGAAGCACTACACTAAATTCCATTTCCCCCCGCCATGTCTTTATAATATGACAGTTTATTTTACTCCAGTATTTACAATAGAGTTTTTGCACTAGTCCACTGATCCTGAAGGTGCTAGTGGTTAAACAGTGGTCAGTGGTCTTTTAACTCATTTTACACTTGAACAACTAAATGGATGCTTAAGTCTATTGAACTGAATGTTTTGAACTGAACATTGATGCTCTAAAGGAACCTTTTGAATACGGAAATAGTTTTCACCAGAAGTTTATCATTGGCTGAAAAACACTAGCTGTGCATAGAGCCCATTTACACGAAATAAATGGAATAATATTATGGAAACTTATACAATGATAGTGAATGGTAATGAGGGCTGTCATCACCACTTTCATTGAGACTGATATGAATGACACTGAGACAGATTTTTAGTCCATTGGTACCAGCATCCACAGCACAATATCTTACACAACTTTATTTTATAGCTACAAGAATGAATTGTGTTTAATTTAAAGTTTTTCTGAGGAAAAACATAATGACATGATACATTTATGATACATTTTTATCATGATTTACACCCACTAAAATGTCATTCAGTGTTGCAAAAGTGTATATATAAATATATATAAACCCATGCATTCTCATTCACTCATACACTATTGCTAATTTAGTTTGTTCAATTCAGATAGTGCATGTCTTTGGACTGTGGGGGAAACCAGAGTACCTTGAGGAAACTCACGCCAACATGGGGAGGAAACATGCAAATTCCACACAGAAATGCCAAGTGGCCTAGTCGGGACTCGAACCAGTGACCTTCTTGCTGTGAGGCAATTGTTAGTATTATTTTGTATACTATAAATATAAAAGTGTCCAGCATATTTAAATGAAAAATCATTGATGACATAGACTCCTCTAGGTTTTACTTATTTATTTACATTTCATTTTAATCAACTTAAAAAATTTTTAAAAATGTAGTATGACTGCTTATTGTTGTATTATATTCTAATATGTAAAGGTCAATAAAAGTATGCCTTATTTCATTTTGCTGTAATTTCATTTTGACACATTATTAGAAAAGTTATTTGAAACACTTAAATCACAAACTTCATTTTTATACTTAATAATTCTTTTTTACATGCTCTTTTTGTAAACTACTCCTAGTTTCTGTAATGCTTTAAAAAGTTTTTTAAAACAAAGGCGATGTTTTCCGTGTGTGGCCACTAGATGGCAATGTTGCGCTGGCAACCATTATTTTCACTCTTGTCCGATTCTCTGAGGAGTCCGAAACTCTTCATGCGATTTGTTTTCCAATCCACAAAAAACAGACTCTGTTTGTTGTTACAGTATGTACAAAATATGCAAGCACTTTTGTTAGTCATAATTACCCCCAACTGAGACTCTTATTAGTAAATTAGTCTATTTTTTAACGTCAAGCTGAGTTGGATCACAAACTCAAATATAATCCTGGTTATTTCATATAGCCTACATTGTGCATTAATGAAGAAATTAACAAAACGGTGCTTTTTCTTGGCTAGATAAATAAATAAATAAATAAATAAATAAATTGTAGATATTTATACTGCATTAAAACTAAATGTGCTTTTTATATACAAATATTAACATGCTGGTCTGATCGCTTAAACAGACAAAAGTAGCCCACTGATTAAATTATGTCACGTGACAAAAACTTTGTTTTACATTATAGCCCCTTTCACACATACAGACCTTTCCGGAAAATTACCGGCAATTTTCCGGAAAGGTTGTATGTGTGAACAGGTCCTTTTTGAAAATACCGGTAAATTCGTTCTGGCTATTTTCCGGAAAGAGAAGTTGTAACATTACCGGCAATTTGCCGGAATGCTGCGCTGTGTGAACGCAGAAGGAAGATTTCCGGAATAAGCTCGTGCACGTCTAGAACGTGCTGACGTAAGACTTCTGCTTTAGCCAATCACAACAGTCAGACGCATTTACGTCCGCGCGGTTTGTGAGAATAAAAGCCTTTGAATATTTTTCCAGACACATTTAGCTGCTAGAAGTTAGTCAGATAACGTCTATATGTTCTTCTTAATGCCAACTGTGCAAATAATCATCGATAAGATGCTTATGATAAGCCGTTGTTTGTTTACCTTCAAGCTTTGCGTGTGCCCATGAAACAGCCTGTGAGCGTCAGCACACGCACATATTATGAACATCTCGACATGCGAATATGATCCAGTGAAAGTTGTTCACAATATTGATCATCAAAAGAGTTTGTAATTTAGTCAAATGTTTACAAATACAAGCGCAGCCGTTTAAAGCTCATTTGTGGTGAATGATGTCAGAATTTACCGGTATTTTGGAATGGATGTGTGAATGCTCTTTTCCGGAAAATTTCCGTAACGTCCTCGCCTGTGTGAACAGCGCTTTTTTGTATATACCGGTAAAGTCGTTCCGTAAATTTTCCGGATATTTACCGGTATCACTGTGTGAAAGGGGCTTATGATTTATTTTATGGTTATTCAATTTAATTAAATGGTTAGTGCTCATCAACGACAGTGTGATTTATGTGGACATCTGCTTTACAGATCAAATCGAATTTGTCGCTGTCAGCAATGGGATTAGTTGTATTATATAAAGGTTAATTTGAGCTTTTTTATATGATTATCATAAATATGGACACATGTTAAACAGGATTGCGCATTGATTTTTTTCTCGAACATGGGACATTTAAGTGACGCACATAATAAATTTTAGTTATGCTAAATAACATGTCTGTCTCTTATTTGGACACAATTCACCGTTTTCGCCAAGACTCGTTGTGTAGTTTCTGCCACTTTAAACTGCTGTGTGGAATATAAATACAAGGACCCAAGGGGAGCACAATTCCCCTCTGCCTGACCAGCTCTGCATAGGACGGACTCAGACCTCTCTCCTCCGTGCAATTCATTTAGCTCTGGTGCAATATCCATATCCGGAGCAAGCACATTTTGAACATTTCTGAAATATAATAAAGCATATTTCAAATAGTAATAAAAATGATTTTGTGTAAGAGAAAAAAAAAGTGCTGCTATTTACACTGTTTTGCGCTTATATTGTATTTTGTGTAGTCGTTTTATATTGTTTTTTGACTAAGCATGCTGTTTAAACAGGTCTGAATGATCCGGTTTTGTTTGATGCGTTTAGCCTATTGTCGCTGCGGTGTTACATGGATTATAATATCTGCATTCTGCTCCTTTATCTATACTAATAAAAAAGTAGGCATTTTAAAAAGCATTAAATAATTTTGTCAGTAAGGATTTTATAGTTTATTTTTTTTACTGATAGCCTAACTGAAATAATAAAAAACAAACCTCAATTTTGGTGCAATCCACTAAGACGTCTCTTTGGAAATGTTTATGACACTAATTATAAATTTAGTCACATTGGTTGTCAAACATAGTATTTCTCGGGTTTATGTCTCTCATACGCACATTAATGAAATACTTCATACTTTATAATACTTTATACTACATTATGGTATTAGCCTAATAAAAAATCGACAATGATGTTTTAAAGAGAGCAGAATATCCTAGTGTGACCACGTTTTGGTTGGCTATATTAAAGCCTACCAGCTTACAAAAGTTCTCAATTCATTTATTTTACCTGAATATAAACTCTCAAGAACACACATCGCGCTCGTCTAGCAGGTAACCATAGCAACAGAGGTCTGTTTGACATGTCATTATTGATAATTTATGAAATAAAAATACTGGCATAGCTATCATATTCTCTTTAAGCAATAATGCAGTGTTTTAAGGGCTTTTGGAAAAGCTGATAAATCTACCAGGGGCGCCAAACCTCAACGCAACGCGCGCGGCGAAAACTCCCTCAGAAATGTTTTTATAAAACATCCAACTCTTGAGAGAGTTGCTGAACAACCCTAACACTAGCTCATCCCTATATAAACAAACCCACTGTGCTGTTTCTTAAACAAACTTACAATATTAAAAGCCAACTCTGCGTTCATGCGAACCACATCAGCTTGGCTCGACTCGCGCGGCGCGCTCCGGACTGCAGCTCCCCGCGTGACATTTAACGCGCGCATAACTTCTTTCTGGTTTCCTCTCTAAACACGCAGCTCGCTAAGTGGGCAGGGCGGGCTGTGATATCTAATTAGGCGACGGGCTTCGTGGTTGGGTGGACAGCTAATGGTAGTTCGGCTTACTTATGTTTGGGGGGCGGCCCTGCGTGCGCAGTCACTCCCTCCTCCTCCACCTCCTCCTCCCTTTGGGGTTAGTTTGCTTGTGTTTAGTTCCCAGAGACAGTCAAATCGGATTCCTTTGGGAAAGGACACAAATCACTCCCGTTTGAACAAGGGGAACAGCGAGGGAGCTGTCTCCACAAGGGTCCACCTCTCGTGGTTGATTTCATATTGCTCATTCATGTGATTTGATCAGAGAATACTCTTTGTGGAGAAAGACAGGAAAGGAAAGGAGGAGAAAATAAAGAAAGAAAAAAATAGTCTCTGGATGATGACATTTGATCTAACCCTCAGCGAAGCCCGTTCTTGATCCTATTGTTTCTTAAAGTGACATTAGACTTTTTTTTCCTCTTTCTCTCTCTCCCCCGCGCGCTAGACCGAAGGGACCTCCGGTTTAATCTTGCAGTTTTTGGTTTGTTTGTTTGTTTATTGTTGTGCGGTGTTCCCAAACCTGGATGTTGACATCTCGCGTTTCTTTTGGCACGTCGGTGTATTTTCGGTTTCACAGAGGAAGCGCTAATAGAGACAAACGCGGTGACACCTGCTCACCCGTACTCCTCTCCTTGTCTTTTTTTAACGGAGCGATCAAAAGCAAGCAGCGACTGAGACGGTGACAGGAGTCTGTTTTCATGTTCGGGATTCAAGACAGCATTCAAAGGAGCGGGAGTAGTATGAAAGAGGAGCCCATCGGTGCCGGGATGAACGCTGTCCGGACATGGATGCAGGGCGCCGGAGTGTTGGATGCGAACACAGCCGCTCAGAGGTAAGCCGGCGGCGGTCTGCAGCGCCACGGGAACAGTTCGACGGAATGATATCGGGCGCTTATCATCCTGGGACGACACAAAACGCTCATGTATATCATCCTAATCAGTGCGCGATATCTGCTTATTAATAACCAGCTGACAAAGAGATTGATTTATTGCTGCGATAAGTTCGTAGCATCCTCCTGCGTGTCGTCGGCACCGACACATTGAAACGATGGAGTTGCAAGTCACATTTAAACTATTTAAAAAATATTACTTCTGACATTATTATTTTAGCCTTAAAATAGCGGCTGCTTTTTAATGACTTTGCAACAATGCGTTGATTTATTTTCCCTAAAATATGGAGTTTTAAAGAAAATAAATACCAGTAGCCTAGCTTACTTGTTTGTTCAAGTATAGATTTAGAGCAATTAAGCTACTTTATGATTTATCACAATTGCCATTAGTATGTTAAGTGGAATATATGTTGTTAAAGACTAGCATAACTTTTTAAGTGATTGTGTAAAACACTAAGCTATACTTCAAGTTGTTTTCTTAAACTAATAAAGCAATTCACGTGTGCTATTTCAGGGCTTTCCCGTTGCACATTTGAACTAAAATTAGCCTATTTATTTTTAATATTTTGAGACAATTATAATAAATCACAAAATAGGCTATAATTGTTGCTTTTATTTATAAATACATTCATCATCATTCTGTCTGTCTTTCTTCTGTGTGTTTATAGTGGAGTGGGTCTTGCTCGAGCACACTTTGAGAAGCAACCTCCTTCAAACCTTCGTAAATCCAACTTCTTCCACTTCGTATTAGCGCTATACGACAGACAAGGACAACCCGTGGAAATTGAAAGAACATCTTTTGTTGGATTTGTTGAAAAAGAAAAGGCAAGTCAAACGTTATCCTTTACACATATCGGTTTTGCAAATTTGAGTGAAAATGTTTTATCAACTCTGACAATTATTAATGTTGGGCTTAAGTCGAAAGAATTATTATTATTATTATTATTATTATTATTATTATTATTATTATTAGCTACATGTTCAAGTAGTAAGCTATAATTTCACTGAAGCTTTTTTTACCCTTCAATACTTTTTACATTTACTAATGTATAATTTTCAGATAAGTTACAGTGACAAGGATGAATTTTCCTTTTTAAAATGTTATATTAGTAAATGTATTATTATGAAAGTATCATCATATGATGTTTTAATAAAAATACTGCACACAAATAATATTTGTGTAAACAGTTAGAAATTATCTAAGCAAGTGAAGTTACTGCTGATTTTATTAAAAGATGTGGCTAATAATACTGTGTATTTAATGACTGTGCTTATACTCAAGGCACAATGGTAGCTTAAATTTTTTTAAGAAGTTGATGTATTAATCTGTTCGTTTACTATCTGAGATTTAATGTATTTTGAACTGCAGATGTTGTTCGGACTGGCTAATTTGCGTTAGCGGTTATTTATTTATTTATTTATATTTATTTATTTTTTGGCCTCTTGGTCCGCATGGGAATAGCCGGTCTGACCTACAGGGCTTGTTAGAAATAGTCAAATATGTTTTTCTTGCTAACCAACAAATTTATTTTTGCAGGAATCTACCGGAGAAAAGACAAACAATGGGATCCATTACAGATTGCAGCTCCTTTACAGCAACGGTAAGGCGGAATTCGCATAATCTTAGACTTATTGAACTTTGCATAAACACATCAGGGATTTACTTCAGCACCACAATTTGAATAAAATAAAAGACATCGAGAAGGACGGGTGACAGAGAAATAAATAATTCACTGCGTAACTAGATCAAACAGAATTAAAACGAATATAATGACCTAGATACAACTACAACGACTACTACTACTAATAAAATAATAATTTGAATAATAATAATAGTAGTAATATATATATATATATATATATATATATATATATATATATATATATATATATATATATATATATATATATATATATATATATAATCATTAATAATAATAGTAATTACTATAATTGTTCAAGCAAAAGATTATAAAGTGCGCAGCAATGTTGTAGCGTTTTATAAACATTATTGAAACACAAAACGATCTCCATTAGTGCACTTTTCCGGTTACGCGTTTTCCAGAAACGTGCACTTCATTTTTGATGGAAGCTAATGGCCTGGCAATAATGAAAGTACACTTTTTTCTGTGTCTGCTAATGTGGTAAATGACAACCAGGCGTTTGGAAATTTGTTGCGCCAGTCTGCCGTGTTTCTAAACCTTTTTAATTAGACATTTGGATTTATTTTGCTTGAAATCATGCATCCTGTGTTTTAATATTTTGGTTATTTCCATCTGACCTAATTTCATGCATTTTCTTCATACTTTTGTTTTTGTGTATGTATATAATTGCTCAATTTAAGTTTGAGTTTCATCCAAATCTATTTATTTTTGTTTTCATAATCCTTTAATACTCTGTAATTTAAGTTGGGTTGAACAATCTAGAAATTTAAAGCATCCATCCAGTATTAAACTCATTTCATTGTAAATGATAAATATACCTGCCAGATCAATTTTAGATCCGAATGACCTGCATTGTATTTTATGCTAAAGAACTTTTGTTTTCTCTCCCGTGCAGGCATCAGAACAGAACAGGACTTTTATGTACGCCTGATTGACTCCATGACCAAACAGGTAAGAGTTTGCTTTATTTATTTTTTCTGAAAATCCCCATGGTCTGCTGGTAAATATTGTGTGTGATTCGCAGTGTGCATGTGTGCCGTGCACCCTGGTGAGTTTGGGGTTACACTCTAGCATGCCTCAGGGGCACGAGGATCGGTTAGTGTCTAAATATGACATACTCTCTCTGGGACATCATTTAAGATGACTGAGCGTATGCATGTATTTATGTGCATACGTGTGACAGTGAGGTTGATAGCTGGAGAGAGAAAGAAAGAAAGACTTTGAGTTGCATTCATATTCTGTCACAGGGGATTATCCAGTGGTGCCTTTCAAAATTTAAACAGCATACTTCCAGTGTGTTCATATGCACATGTTTGTTATGAGGAGGCATGTCGTGTTAACTGTGCAGGTTGTGAGCTCTAACCTTTAAGAAAAACTCATATGAGAAAACACAGGGCAGCGAGAGTGACCTTACAATCTCATATGTGGTGCTCTTCCTTCCCCCCCCCCCCCCCCCCCCAAAAACAGAAACAGCCCCTCTCTCTCTCTCTCTCTCTCTCTCTCTCTCTCTCTCTCTCTCTCTCTCTCTCTCTCTCATTCTCTCTTTCCCACTCATCCCCTCACTTCCTCTCTCATGGTCTCTGTCTATAAATGTTGTTTTGAAGACACTTTAGGGAAAGTGTATCCAGCAGCTGCGAGTCAAGAACTGTGACAATAAATCTGGATGCGCAATAAATCTTTAGAATGCAAATATGCAAAGCTCATTAGCTAATTTGATTAATAACTGAAATGATTATATATTTTTTCATAAGCCATTTTTATAGGACTCGTTTTGCATGACAAGTTATGTGTGTGTGTGTGTGTGTGTGTGTGTGACCCCAGGCAGGGTGAAGTGTGTACAGATATGAGGCAATTAGCAGGCGCTGTGACAGACAGATCGCTAACGCTCCAAACACTTAGTACATCATGTGATTTTAACACGCCAGCATGTTTACCCTTTTGTTTCACCTTGTTGCTACTGTTTTGCCTCATCCGCGTGTGTTTGTCTATGCATGTGTGCATATTTGGAAGCTGTATTAAAGTAAAGAGTGAGAAAAATACTTAAACAGGTCAGGGAATTAATTTGATCTTGATTCTGTTGACTTAACTAATGTATATGCACAAATATAATATTGTAAAGCATCCTATAGGAAATATTGATTTGTGGACATTTACTTATATATGCTGAGCACTATATATATATATATATATATATATATATATATATATATATATATATATATATATATATATATATATATATAATTTTTTTAATAAACTATGTATTATGTAAATTACATGTACATGCAAATGACTGCAATATATAGGATATTTATAGAATGTTTAAACTGACCTACTCTCATTGTCTGCAAATAAATTGAATACTTTTTTAAATGTTAAAATTTTTAATGATAATATTTTTATTTAAAATTTTGTTGACATGTTATCGCTAGTAAACATTTTACTCAAAACACATACCTATTAATGGTAAATCCAGGGAACAATAATAACTTTAAGGGATGTCTCTTTTACTGAATTTACAGAATTCAGAATTTAATTATAATTTAATAAATACTGCATGCATACTACTTACAATGCATAAGTAGTAGATGTACTACAGTATATGTAAGGTTTTTATGTAAGGCTTTTTTCTTCTTTTTTTAAATACAACATTTTCTCCAACAGAAAAGATACCCAAAGATGCCTTTTAAATTGTAAAGAAATCAGTGTTTTTGAAACAGCAGAAGTCAATAACTTATTTAGCCTGACATGTTTACTGTTCCAAAATATTTTAAATGTTTCCCAAATTAATTTTTTTTTTCAAGGTGGAAAAATTTGTTTTCTACCCAGACATTTAAAAAGAATATAATTTTGAGCAGTATTCACAGTGAAACCATGATATTTTTATTCAAGGTTATCATACTGTCAGAATTATATACTGACCCTTGCCTACTACTTATAGAGTAGTTATAGAATGTTTAATCTGACCTACTGTCATTGTCTGCAAATAAATGTTAAATGTGATACTATTCAAATGTTAAAATATTTTAAATGTAAAAATTTGTTGACAGTTATCAGTAGAACATTTTGCTCAAAACACATACATATTAATGCCAAATCAGAGAGCAATAATAACTTTAAGGGTCTCTTATTTTGTAATAATTAAAAATAAAATATACTGCTGTGATATATTTTAAAATGCATACTACTTTCATTTATATACAGAGTATATGACCAAAAGCATACTACAGAATGACTGGATGTTACATTTGGCCTAAACAGCTCGGCATCTCCCCTTCCTATATTGTGATTTGTTTGTGGTTTATAATTTCCCTTCGCATGAATGTTTATGCGTGAAGTGCTAGGTGCTGTTACTGATGCTGCTTGTTGCCCTCGCTCTGCTGAGCGGTTTGGCCGGCGTGTCGCAGGACAGATTTATGTGTGTGGGTGAAAGGCAGGCGCGTTGTGCTGAGGGAGAGAGACTGTTCTCTGACACCCCTGAGGTAAATACAGTGGCCAGGGGGACTGGCCTCGGCTCAGCCTTTCACTGAGTGTCTCAATAAAAAGCCGTTTATCTCCCCAGGGTTGTCTCCCACGTGCACATATATTACCAACTGATTTACTGGCTATTTCTGTGGCAAACGGCCCTGCCATACCTGTTAATGATGTGGTGCCACTGAGTGAGCGAGAAAAAGAGATAGTGTGTGTGAATGAGAGGTTGGCAGCAGAGTCAACATGCTAGATAAATACATCGGTACTTTTATGAAAAAGTTTAACCATGGTTAACCATGCAGGGTAACTTGGTATTTACATAAAAGTGCAACCAGCAAGGGTATCATAACAGTGTCTTAAGATACAACTTTGTGCCTTGTGTGCTTCTAAAAAGCACCTCAAGGGAACAATTCATTACACTAATGTGTTAATATGTATGATTCAGGGGTAAATAAAGTAGAAAAGTTGCACCTTTATTAAAGTAAAGTCACAGTCCGTTCATTTACTCACCCTTAGGTTGTTCTAAACCTGTATGAATTTTTGGGAATGTGCTTAACAGTTGCTGTCCCCCATTGACTTCCACAGTATGGATAAAATAGCTATAATCCTTAAATTATTTTATATTTTAGTATTTATAAGAGAAAAAAGAATTGATTTGTAGATTTGAACTAACTGCCTTTTAAGAGGACTTACCTGAAAGGGACAATTTTTCTGACATTGGTGTTACAATGGTATCAGAAAACATAAATGTATACTATATTCTTTTTTTTTCAGTTACAAAAGACTCTTTTACCACATATTTTACCCAGATTTGGGTTAAACAACACAGCATTTTTTGGAGTATACATTTTGCATGAGGCTTTCCTTAAATTTTTCCTTATTTACATACATATAATTGCGTATTTAAGGTGCAGAAACATTTAATTTTTGAAAACAACTACATTTTTAGAAATATATGCTTTGCAAAGAATTGACTTCGGTAGTTCCTCAGCAAACAATTTTGTGTTTCATAGATGTCTAATAGACATCTAAACGTAGACAGCTTGGCTAAAACAAGGCCAAACTTGTGGCAAAATTCTAATAGATGTCTAAGAATAGCCCAAAACTAGACTAGTCGTCAAATAGACAGATTAGACAGACTTTAGATGAGTCATTTATTTCTGTTTATTTGATGACTAGACTAGTTTCGGCCTACTCTTAGATGTCTATTAGACATCTTTTAAAAACATCTTTCAAATCCTTGCTGGATTATAACATTGTATACATTATTGACAATATAATCTAGAATTTTTTTTTGTTCATGTGACCACATCTTGATTCATGTTAAGAAGACAAACTTAAGCAAGGCTTTTAATTCTGGCTCTCTGCAGACTCCCTGCTCTCGTTGTCATTTGACTGCTGCGTGTTTTTGCTTCTCTCCTCCATGTCAGCATGAAACACGGCTTAGGTTATGACAGAGTGTTAGCTGGTCTTTAAATGCCTTTCGGAAAACCCGGTCCAAAACCACTCTGCGGTGAGCAGTCAGCCTACATATGCTGAGGAGTGCTCGCAATGTGTTTAAGATTTCCCATTAAAGCCCCATAACTCTGTACAGAGAGGCTACAGAGCGCCTCTCCACTCAGCGTGTGCTGGCTTTGGCAGTGTTGGACGGGAGGGCTGATGAGCAGGTTTATAGAGCTGTTCAACACACACTTCTCTTTAGCACTTAGCAAGGCGGTGAAGTCCAGTCGCCTGACCACACAGTTAGCTACTCAGGAGCTTCTGTACATATATATGTACACGCACGGCTATTAGAGACAATCAGACAGTCTGGTCTAGAGCTGCAAGGATCAACTTTGCTTCAGAAGCTGACATATTCTGCACCCGTCTCACAATAAACCCATATATATATATATATATATATATATATATATATATATATATATATTCGCTCTCTTGGTTTGCCTGTGGGAACGGTTGGAGCGGGTGAGGCGAGATGGAGCGGGTGTCAAGCTGACAGGCCGTATCTGTGATCAACGCATGAGCTCGTGACAGATCTGATGAAGACAATGCAGTAAAAGACTCTCTCTCTCGCTCTTTATCCTTCCATCCAACTGTTTCCCTCAACAGCTGAAGCGCAGAACAAAAGCGAATCACATACGAGGGCTTAATGCGCACACACACTGCGCTGACACACCAGTGTGATGGTAACAAAGAGGGAAATGTGTTTTCATGTATTTACAGTGCATTGTTTACATGCCTCAGATGCGGCTGTCAGTTCAAGGCGGCACTGGCGGCTCTCAAACGAGATTTGAGGAGCAGTTTGTGCAATATAAAATATGCATTAAAAGCAGCATCAGGGTCTAATGAAAGCTTCACACACACCTCTGCGCACCGTGCCATGCATGTTTCATGCGCTTCGTGGCCCTCCTTAAGGAGAGCTTTGTTCAGAAAAGTGCTGGGCTGGAACTGCTGGGTAACTCCAAGCTGTAGCTCGCCTGTTGCTCTGTGTGTGTTTTAGAGCTAAGCTTCGGGCAGATTCCTAAATAAATTTGCACGGGATGAGAAGGACTTCTCTCATGTGTTGCTCGTCTACGTATTTTTCTTGTTAATTACGGAATAGGGTGTGTTTACATGCCACAAACACTTCCCCAAAGTAGACGACATGAAACAAAGTGACACAAATCTCCTATATTAGATATTTCCTGTAATCAGTAGCTGTTTGGAGGCTCTGGTGATGTCAGATAGGACGTGAATGGCCGCTCTGTGCCAGGCCACATAAAGGCTTAATGCTACTCATTTGCAAATATTTGCACACGCGCAAACTTGGAGGGCCTAAAGATCCCGGTGATTAAGTCTGCTCATCTACATTGAAAGTATGTGTGAAATTGGCGGCAAAGAAAAAGCGTTCAAGGCTGCAACAGAGCTTTAAAAAGATGTTGCAGCTTGGTGATTTACGAGATTGGGTGGTCTGCCTTAACAGGGATAACCGCAGTAACTACACTAATAATGAAATAGTTTTTTAGGTTTTAATGGATAGTTCACCCAAACATGATCATTTTATAATTTGCTCGTCCTCATTTGGTTTAAAAAATGTATGACTTTATTTATTCTGTAGAAATTAGGCCAAAATCGATTAAGTTAACTTAACACAAATTTATGTAGATTGAACATAAAAAATTAAGCAGTCCCAATGAAATCTCTAGAATTTTGTTGTTTCAGCTCATTTTAAATAAGTAGTTTGAAAAAAAAATAGTGTATTTTATTTTAAGGAAACATTTATAATATTTTAACACCATAAGCATGTCCGGCTAAATAATTGAAATAAATAATTGACTTCTGCTATCTTTATTGGTTTTAAAAGCACAAATTTCTTTACAACAAAAACTAAAAAAAAAAAAAACAATAAAAACTTACAAATACTGTAGGATTGGTATAACAGGAAATTTTAGCAGTTTTAAATCCTTGACTTTTTCAAACCTGTAAACTGGTTATCATCCCATGCCTAGTTGAAATAAAAATATATTTTGAAGAAAGCTGTTTGCTGGCATCCATCGACTTCCATAGTAAGACAAAATGTCTTTATTTGTGTTCAACAGAAGAAAGAAACTCAAATTGGAACAAATGTTCATTTTTGAGTGATCTATCCCTTTATTTTTTAGAGCATAAATTAACCAGAGCCATCTGTAGCAAGAGTGATTATAAACTAAAACAGCAGTTTTACATTTTTTATTCTATTCATTTACTCATTTTCTTTACGGCTTAGTCTCTTTATTAATCTGAGGTCGCCACAGCGGAATGAACCGACATTTTAACGAATACTTCACCCAAAAATGAAAATTAGCTTTGGTTTTACAAATTTATGACTTTATTTATTCTGTTGAAAGTAGGCATGAGTTTCTGTTAAGTTCCCTTAAGTTTCTGACGGTACCTTGGGTAAAAATATCTAAGTTTCATGGTATTGATCAGTTCTTTTTAAATGGCTGAAAAAAAAACCTTACATATACTTTAGAATGGTATAACTGAACATTTTAGCAGTTTTGAAACCTTCACTTTTCCAAACCACGGTAAACATTGAAACGAGTTATAATCCGATGCCTAGTTTAAATAAAAAAAATATTTGGAAGAAAGCTGGTTACTGGTATCCATTGACTTCTATAAGACAAAAAATAACAAAAAATCTATATTGTAAAATGTCTTCTTTTGTGTTCAACAGAAGAAAGAAACTCAAATTGGAACAAATGTTCATTTTTGGTTGAATTATCCCCTTAATTTTTAGAGCATAAATTAACCAGAGCCATCTGTAGCAAGAGAGATTATGAACTAAAACAGCAGTTTTACATTTTTGATTCCATTCAATAACTCTCTTTCTTTTTCGGCTTAGTCCTTTCATTAATCAGGGACCCAGCAATAAATGCTAACTGACCCAGCTGGGGCTTGATCCAGTGACATTCTTGCTGTGAGGTGACAGCGCTACCCACTGCGACACCGTGTCACCATTTTTGATTCCAATGACCTCTAATATGTTCATTTATCCATTCCAAGTGTGCCGCAAGCCTACGTTTGAGTGAAGGTTTCGGCCGTTAGATCGCCCCCTGGGGGCTGGCTGCAGTACAAGTCATAAAGCCCGCCTCCTCCGTGTTAATGAAGGAGACTTGAGCCCAAATAAAAAAAAATATTACACTTGCAATAAAATGTCCCGAAAGATAGTTCTGGTCGATTAAGGCACTGGTTATTGTGCTGAAATAGGTGCAGATCTTCATTTTTGTAAACAGTTTGTTTTTAGCAGTAATTTAATGCTGGGCGTGTCATCGTGATTGACAGCTGTGATTGACAGTTTCTCAAAGCGCGGCGTCTGAGCTTCGGCAGGAGACTGAAATGTTATTATTCGATTTCTGTGTTATTTTACCATGACAAAATGAGTTCAGCAGTAAACTATAGTTTCTGACATACATGATCCTGGTGGAACACTGTTTGTTCGCTAAGTTCAGGGCTTTTTTCGGGCTTTATTAGTTTGCTGATACACGCCTAGCCACCCAGATAGCAAAACACAGTTCCGGCTAGATTCTCGCCTGCCGGAGACTTATCTCTTAGAGCTCAGACTGACTAATGTTACCTCTGCTGGACCTACTTCGGATGCCTGGACTCACTACCCAATTCCAGCCCGAGTCAATCGAGCCAGATGCGGCGGCCGAGCGAGCAGGCGCTGCCGCATGCGAGCCGGAATCAGCCCGCGACGCCGCGAGTAAGTTATGCGCTGCGGCCTGGAGCTGGCGCGATTGAATATATAAAACCCTCATATTTGTTAACGTTATTACATCCATTTGTGTTGATATGACAGCAAACGCATGCTGAGAAGTTCGGGGGGCGTAGTTGATTTTACATAAAGCGTTTGATTGGAAGCTCGACTCTGCTCATTTTCGCGGCTCCTCCTCTGGCTCCATCAGACAGTCCTTCAGCGCATGTCAAGGCTCCAATTTCAGCAGTCTTTTGCGACAGTTTGTGCCCGTCAAGCAGGCATTTTGCCCTCAAGGCGTTCAATGGGAAAAAGGGCTGTCGCGTCGTCCATATTTTTTACAGTCATTGATCCATTCATTTTCTTTTCGACTTAGTTACTTTAATAATCAGAGATTGCCACAGTGGAATGAACCCCCAACTTATGTGTTTTACGCAGAGGATGCCTTTCCAGCTGCAACCCAGCACTGGGAAACACCCATACACTCCCGCATTCACGCCCACACATACACTACGTCCAATTAAGCTTATTAAATTTACCTATAGAGCATGTCTTTGGACTGTAGGCGAAACCAGAGCACGCGGAGAAAACCCATGTGAACACGAGGAGAACATGAAAACGCCACACAGAAACACCAACTGACCTTCTTGCTGTTAGGGGACAGCACTACTCACTGTGCCACCGTGTCACCATTTTTGATTCCATAGACCTCTAATATATACCATTTGACAATATGTTTCTATTCCTAAAGGCCCATTTTCTACTATGTGGAAAAAAAAGTATTTTTTTATTTTAGGAAAAGCTCTGGTAGAAGAGACCAAAGTTACCTCAGCATAATCGGAATCTGCTGCATTTTTGCCTTTGCACAACAAACGTGACTTTAAGGGCTACAGAAAAAAACCACAAAGCCATGACGCTTTGTGTTGCACTAGCTTGAACCCAGAGGAGGATTCACAACCATTGTTGTGTTTGCCTCTGAGGAGAAATTGACAAACTGTTCTCAGACTTTTTCCAGGCACTTATATATACTGTTCTCTGCATGGAGTTATTCTGAGTCTGTTTGCAGGGGCTTTGTGTGATAAATAGCCGGTCTTATATATGAAATGAATGTGCGGTGGTGTAGAGGACATCTTTGTGCGGCCTGAGCTGCTCTCTTCTGCCTCCCTCTTCCTCTCAGAAAGCCTGCGGGGTCGAGGCTCTAGGCTCAGACAGTGATGCATGCTAGCTCAATTTTAGAGGACCTTGACCCTCATTTCCACAATGTGAAACCTTACAAACAAATGTCCCCGATCACCACTGTCCTCTAGCCATGGCAATGACAGGAAATAAGAAAAGCATCACATACGAATCAACTTTCTTTTCTAGATCTGATGCATATAAAACTTGTTTTTTAAACAAGTGTTTCATGTAATTGAAAAAGCATTGCGCACTTGTGAAGCAAGCAGTTCCTCATTAGAACCATCAGCTGCTTTTCTGTGTCTTCACTTGCCATGGGTGGCATGTATATGTGTGTTCAGAGAGAAAGAGAGAGTGATTCATGGCAAACGGCTTTAACTGTGTGTGTGTGTGTGTGTGTGTGTGTGTGACAGAGAGCAGCCTGTTAATAGGCTGCAGTGTGTGTATGTTTTGAGTAGAGTCACTGATTCACGGCTGTGGGGGACATCTTGTGTGGAATTGGAGGATGGAAACAAAGCTGAGGTTTTTGGATGAAGTGTTAGCTGGGCCAGATGGCTCACTATGCTCCAGTCTGGCAGCCCAACTGCTTGCTGCACACATAAACACACACATGCTAATGCACAAATACATGCGTGAATGCATACACATGCACAGTCGCACAGATGCAGGCTTATGGCAGCTCATGCACGCACACATCTTTCTGAGAGGGCTATTTCACACTAGCTGGAGTACGACACTTATTTAGAGGGACCTGTAATTAAGCACTTTATATGTTTGCCCTTCTTTATCTTTATCTTTTCACTTCACTTTGCAGCAAGAGTGTTTCTCTGAACAACAGTGTTTTGTGCTGTTGTATTATTAGCCAATCTGTAAACCTCAGATGCCTGTGGAGGGTGGGCACTGTGGCAAAGGGTGGTCCTCTATGACATAATAAGACAGTAATCTGCACAGTGCAACAAACACTACATGCATAGTTCTTTTGATTCTCCACGGCTGCTTTTAATTAAACCAAAGAGCAACAAATGATGAGGCTGGATTTTGCCAAGAACGTACAATGCACGATTGTGCAAATTCAGAATTTAGAAATTGGCTATCTATCCATCTGTTTGTCTCTGTTTGTTTTTTCTTTTATTTAAGAAGTCAACAATGATTACACAAAAATGAAGATAGGGCAAAAAACGCACACGCTTCTTAAAATTGAGCTGAAAAAACCCAATTCTCCAGTTTTTTTGGGACAATTTAATTGTTCATGTTGTCATAACACAAATCAGTTGTGTGGAATAGGGCTGTGCGATTTGGGGAAAATATCTAATTGAGATTTGTTTTCACAGATATTGTGATTTGATTTGTCATTTCATTTTGTAGTCAAGATTCAGCTCAATAATCTGTAAGTCATGGCAACAATTCCACGACAGCTCTTAAAAATGACCCGTTTCTGTTTGGTTCAAGTTCAGTTTATTTATATAGCACGTTTCCAACTGCCATAAGGCTCCACAAAGTGCTCTACAGAGAAAAAATTAAACAAACGACATGGGCATAAAAACAGTAGCAGCAATAGGCGCATAATAGGAGAGAACATAGAAAGTGTAACAATAAAAAAAGCAAAAAATAAATACATTTTGCCTACTAAAAAGATGCTCCCACAGTTGACCACGCTGACAAGATTAAGATCAGGACCGTTTTGATCAAGTTTGAGAATTTTATAGTGTCTGTGACTTTAAAACCAACATATTCTCATATTACCAATGCTGTTTTGCTTTGATATTAATTAATCTATTAATGCTTCTAAAGTAGCAGACGCCATTAACTTACTTGTCTGCGCTTTCCTGTTTGATTTCTTTTTTTTTTTTTTTTGTGTGTTCCGCATAGTTCAGTTGTACAATACTGATTGGGCAGAATGAAACTGTGCTCACTCAATTGGCTAGCCCAGGGGTGGCCAACCCTGTTCCTGGAGAGCCGCCTTCCTGCAGATTTCAGTTGCAACCCTTATTAAACACACCTGCCTGTAATTATCACGTGGTGTTCAGGTCCTAATTAATTGGTTCAGGTGTGTTTGATATGGGTAGCAAATGAAATCTGCAGGAATGCGGCTCTCCAGGAACAGGGTTGGCCACCCCTGGGCTAGTAAGACGGTCACACACAGACAGCAGTCACACATTTCCTTTGGTGAGGGAAAATAAATAATACATATATGTTTTATAATCGCTGCATCTTGCGATTAACTAACCGCAACGCTTCAAATTGTGATTGCGATTTGATTTCGATTGATCGCACATCCCCAGTGTGGAAAGCCGCATTTTTAGTGCACACTACAAACACACATTTTGTCTTGTTTCTAGTACAAATATCTAAAAGTTCTTAAATCAAGCAGAATTTTATAGACAGGCAAAACATATGGAATTGTTTTAAGAAATTATATGGCAAAATGAAGTGAGTTCTTCCTTAAAACAGGCAAAATAATCTACCAATGTGCAAAGCAAAATAATCTTATGTCAAAAGGAAAAACAAGATTATTTTTCTTACCCCATTGGCAGATTATTCTGCTTGTTTTAAGGGAAGCTCACTTAATAATGGCATATTATTTCTGAAAACAAGACAATATGTTTTGCTTGCCTAGAAAAGAAAAGTTTTAGATATTTGGACTAGAAACGAAACAAAAAAATCTGAGTAAGAAAAGCATTTTGTTGTCATATAGAAGTGAATGCTGGAAATTAAAATCGAACATAAATGTTAACATTATAATCAAATATAAAATAGAGGTTTGATTCCTTTACTATTAAAAAAAAAGTGAACATCTCACATCCATTGGTATTGATTTAAATATGTACTTCTGTGCTTGAAGGAATGTTTATTTTTACTTTAAGAGTCTAACATTCTTCTCATTTTGAGTCAGATTTGTTAATTTAGTTTAATTTAGTTTAATTTAATTTAGTTTAATTGTTAATTGTAAATTCATTCTGATTGAATTATTGACTCAGTGAGTTGTTGAAACAAGCAATTGCTCATTCACAATCATGTCTTGGAGCTGCTGATGAACATATTTTAATGAAGTTTAGAGGAGTGAAAAGTATAATATTATGCTATAAAACGTAGTTAGGTCAAAGTTTTAGACTCAGAAAAAGTACAGATACTTTAAAATGTAATAAATACAGCGACAAAGGTAACATTGATACTGTCTACTGATTAAGAGTTTTGCATTTCTTTGGATGAATCTACAGTGCTCAGCATATTTAGGTACACCCCTCACAAATCTATCTTTTAAATTCAGATTTTTAATAGGAAGCTTTAGGATATTATATTTGTGCATATACATTAGATTAGTCATTACTGAAGCCAAATCTGGAGCATATCTAACAAAATAACTTTCGGTAGCAATCTAAAAACTAGTACACCCAAATGTATTTGTTATAGAAAAATATTAAATGCAAATTTAAAAAGAGGAAAAATCAAGAGAAGCAAAAATTTTTATAATTAAGTTAAAACTTTGTTGGTTGTAATTTTTTATTGCAATATTTTGCTTGATTTTAATTGTATTATCCTTAAATTCCTAAATATGTTTGGTGACTAAAATATTATTTTAATATATCTGTTAAATAAATTTGTTTTTTTAAATGCACCAAAATACATTGCTTATGTTCACTAAGAAATGGATAAAATATTCATTTTCAAAAAGGGGTGTACTTAATTATGCTGAGCACTGTACATTAGCCAATATTCACTGATTCACATATGTCCATGTTAAATCTTTGCATATCACTGGGTCTGTCAGTGACATCAAATGCCATTGGTTCTCACATAACCGAATGTGATGCATCAAGTTTAACCTCTTAGAGACGTGGTTAAAGATCGTTTTCCATTGCAGCAGGTAAGTGGCCATTAAATTGCCCACTTTAAGCCTGGCTCAGCCAGAAACGACCACCCCGCACACGGAGGCTCTGTGCAAGCCTTCTCACAGTGCACCAGGCGGATTTGATTGATTGATTAGCTGAAACGAAAAGACATCTATGAAATTTAGAGCTGAGTGTGTAGATTGTGAAACATGGGACCAGAAGAACAGAACATTTTGAAACAAAGATACTAAAAGTGACCTGATCACTCCCATGCTGCATGATTTCTTTCAACAACAGGCCTCTGCCAGATGGAGGAAGGGTCACATGAACCGCCTATGAGCTTAAGAGTGTGCATGGTGTAATGATGTGATGTCATCACAGTGAACTGATGCAAACAGACATCCGATTCTTTACATGATACGACTTGAGAGTTAGTCATGGAAATTTGTGCATGCTCGGAGCGTTTACACCATCAAGGAGAAAATGTTGTTTGTCAATTTTCTCTAACCACATTTTTCCACCTTCTCTTGTCCATCAGGCAATTATCTATGAAGGGCAAGACAAAAACCCAGAGATGTGCCGGGTGCTGCTGACGCACGAGATCATGTGCAGGTGAGAAACACACACACACACATACAGACCATGAGGCACACTCCCTCCTTCAGTATTACACAATCAAGCTCTTGAACCTTCCCTACCCGGCTCTGCCCGCTGACTGTGAGAGCTTTACTTTGGCATCATTCTAGTCTTGGCAGGACTGCAGCCCTATGGATCCAGCGTTAGTGTGACAGGGCTGAGTTTTCTGCTCTCTCTCTCTCTCTCTCTCACACACACACACACACACACACACACACACACACACACACACACACAGAGCAGTGTGTAAGCCCCACTGTAAAATTAGACATAAGGGGGAGGATAGATTAACTTTATTATAAATTTGCTGAAAGGTCAGATCATTATTCTTCAATTTATCATGCACGTCTGTCAAAACCAGCATAAACAGTTTACTTCTATTTAAGAGGGATGCAGTACGTTTATATCAAGGCTCAAGTTTAGACTTACGATGCACTATTACACAAGACACTCCCAGATCATTTTTCAACAGCCCAAATGGGATCCTGATAAAGTTACGGCAGCCTGTTTCCTATCAGAGTTAGAACTGTTCTTTTCCCAGACTCTGGCTCAGCCCTAGAAATCAAAGCTCGGCTTTGTCCAAAAACGATGCCAGGCAACATTTCTATTTTTGGAAGCTGATGTTTCCGTGATTGGTGGCTCTTTGGTGGCTCTCTCAAGAAATTTTACTTCTTGATGAAATGAGCACACACATACACCAAGCAGAGCATTACACCTGTGGATAAGACTTTTTTGTCAGTTAGATGGATGGATGGATGGATGGATGGATGGATATACAGTATGTATGGACGAACAGATTGACAGATAGATACATAGAAAGAAAGACAGACAGACAGACAGATACATACACGCATACATACATACATACATACATAGACAGTCAGATATAAAGATACAGACAGATATATAGATAAACAGACAGACAGACAGACCTAAGGACGGATAGATAGATAGATAGATAGATAGATAGATAGATAGATAGATAGATAGATAGATAGATAGATAGATAGATAGATAGATAGATAGATAGATAGATAGATAGATAGCAAAGTTTTTATTTCTGAATTTAGCACATCCCTGTGTGTAGTGACGGCTTAAGAAATGGTGTTTCATGAAATGAGAAATGGATGAAGACGGACCTTAAGTTCAGAGCAAGCCTCTTCTATCTCCCTTCCTGAATCTCTATCCAGGTCATCCACTTCCTGCTCTGCTGGAAAAAAAAGACAGAGAGAGAGAGGGAGCGAGAGAAAGCCATGCACCTTTAATTAAAATCAAAAGATAAATTCCTTGCACTTAAAACTGGGTTGTGGAGATGAGTCCTCATCTATTTTTGGCAGAAGTGGAGAGCATTTGAACAGTTTTCTGCTAAAAATATACCACTCATGCTTGGTTAATTAGGACAAGGAAAAACTCATTACTCAATAAGAATCCTCTTGTTATTCCACGGCTAATGAATGCAGCTTGCTTTGAGTTTTGACAATGAAATATGTGCAGGCGAGCCAAGGCTCTCTCCTCTTTCTCTTTCAATCTTTCGCTCCCCCTCACTACCTTTCTTACCTACACACACGCACGCACACAGCCTTCTGTTATCCCTTTTTCAAAATAGTCATTAATTTAAAGAAGTGTATTGACACAAACACTTAGTAGCATACGTGCCTACAAAGACTCACTACGTCAGCTTTGATCAGGATTACACGGATCACATCTGAAGTACATATTGCTACCAGAACCCAAAAGGTCCTGCAAATGCGAAAGAATGTTCGAAAGCAGCCAAAGTGGAAAAGCGTCAATTTCAAATGAGTAAACAACCCATCTTCCTCCTTTTCGCTGTCTTGCTGTGTTTTAATGCAGAGCCTGTGCTGAGAGAAAGGCACAATTACCAGTCTGCAATTAGACCGCTCTCCATTAATCAGGACTGTTAATTGCTGTACGCCTTGCCATTAGCCATATGGTGCCGCATGGGCCTGCAAGCGCAAGACAGAGACGCATTTTCCCAAACAACTCGCTCACAGGCAAGGCTAGAAACAATCACTCAAACGCAACTCTGGGCTCTTTATGATGGAGTTCCTCATCCTCAAATGCGCAGATTGATGTTAGGTTAGTGTGGCAGCATACAAACTTGGCCGGATTGTTAAAGGCTGGGTGGTCACACTTGGAGAAATGCTGCTTTGTTTGGATTTGGGGGCTATTTTAGAGTCACTGCCTGTAAAGGAGCCGGGCTAAAGGCAGTTCAGCTTTAATGGCATCAGCGAGGGCCACATCCTGGCAATTACGTGCAGCAATTTGGATTTAATTTCTTCAAATGCTGCAGCAGGAGGAAACGCTTGAGATTAAAGATTACGGTTTCCCTGCAGGTCCACTGGGATAGTGCAGAACAAGCCAGAATGGGAGAAAAATCCCCCCAAACGAAGCCAGAGCATGCATGGAGTCATTAGCATATCGTTGATGGGGGGCTTGGCGGTTCATGGGTGGCGATACGGGACCTTGTTGTGGTTTCCCAAGGGTTCTGGCTGACGATTGGGTTTTCAGAGTGTCACATCCATCTGTGCCCACCCCTCGCATCCCAGAAAGCTTTGCTCCTGTGTGACCCACTTCTGCGAGAACATTACTAAATACTTGACTGCTCTCAGAGGAGTGAGAGAAAATGAGAGCAGGGAGAGTAAAAATACGGGTAAACTGAGACGACCACAGTAACCACACTGTGTCCAAACTCACAAGGGCGCTTATATGGCCGGTGTGTGTGAATGACGGGGTCAAGCTCAATCCATGTTATCAGGCTCATCGGGTCTAAAGGAGAGATCAGTTGGGCTCCAATCACACGCCTCGAGCCCCAGACTCTCTCTTTCTCTCAGTACAGCCCCTCTGCCATCTGTGCAGGGAAACCTGAACCCACCGCCCCACCTGCTGTTTACCACCAGCCTCCATCCACACAAGACATCATGTATACACCTCCTTTCCATCCCTCCTGTCTTCTTTCACTTGCTCATGGCCTAGTATCCATCTTGATCTTCGTGTAGGATCCTATGAAAACAGCAACCTGGGGGTGTATTATAGAAAGATTCTAACTTTAAAATATGATCCTATCTGATATTAGAGAACAGCATTTTCTAAGTGTGTTTAATGACAGATAGGAAGGTGGTATTACGGAAACATCCTAATTTGACAAAAAATTAGCCTGTTAAGGGGGTGACATGGTGGCTCGGTGGTTAGCACTGTCTCCTCACAGCAAGAAGGCCGCTGGTTTGAGTCCCTGCTGGGCCAGTTGGCATTTCTGTGTGGAGCTTGCATGTTCTCCCCGTGTTCGTGTGGGTTTACTCTAGGTGCTCTGGTTTCCCCTACAAGTCCAAAGACATGTGCAATAGGTGAATTGAATAAACTAAATTGGCTGTAGTGTATCAGGGTGTCCACGGGGTCTTAAAAAGTATTAAAAGTTGACAAATCAATTATGAGAAAATGAAGGCGCTCAAAAGGTATTAAAATGTCTTAATTGTGTTTTTACAAGGTCTTACATTTTATTCAAGCGTTGTCCAAATAGTTTGTCTCCAAAAAAAGCATAAATATATTTATTTTCTTCCTAATATTAACAACGGCATGCTTGCTCAACATGATCGGTTCGGGCTGGGGTGGATCTGGCCAAGCTCCTTCATCCGGGTGATGTTAAGTTGATGGTGACTTGTCGCTCCCTACATTTATCAAAACCATAGAGCGAAACAGACGGCAAAATGTGAAAACGTAAGTTTGCGTACTCCTGGTTGGAGAAAGATGGGTTTAAACAGTGATTTAAAACCTGTCACTGAAAACAACTGTAATTTATTCTTTCAATCTTTGTTTCCTCCGAGCTTTCTGTTGCGTGGTTGTGCTCCATTGATTTGTTTAACTACAACTGTTTATTATCAACTGTTTATTAAGTTAAAGGTTTGATACTGATTAGAACTTGAACTGGCGACGAGGTCTCAACATATTTTGAGAAGGTCTTTAAAAAGTCTTAAAAAGGTATTGAAATTACCTTTAGGATTCCTGCATACACCCTGTGTATGTTTGTAAATGTGAGAGTGTATGGGTGTTTCCCAGTACTGGGTAGCATCAGGAAGGGCATCCACTGTGTAAAACATACAGTACACTGGATTAGTTGGTGGTTCATTCCACAGTGGCGACCCTTGATGAATAAAGGGACTAAGTCGAAGGAAAAGTCGGAGTGATTAAATGTCTTTTTTTTTAAAAAGATTTATTTTTGGCCTTTTTTAGATAGGACAGTATTGAGACAGCAAGCAAAGTTGGAGAGAGAGAGGGGGGTAGAGTAGGGAAATGTCCTCGAGCCGGGATTTGAACTTGGTATGCCCTGACATGCTACTGCACCATATGTCGGTGTGCTAACCACTAGGCTATTGCACCGACGAATGAATGTCTTTTAGGGCTACTCGACAGCTGTCTTAAAATTCAAAATAATAAAAAAATGCTTATAAATGCTGTCCAACAATGTCATTTTATTTATTTATAATTGAAAAATAAGAACGAACATTTAATGGTAGATGACAAAAAAATGACAAAACACTTATAAGTTTACAGACTGCCCTACAATGTGGTATTAGAGTTAGCATAGAAATAGAAATCAGCATTTCAGGGACCAACAAAGCACCAAATAGTGCAAGTGACTAATGCTTTACTTTTTTTCTCACCAGTTTAGTTTATGCATTTTGTTTAGGCTAACTCAGGGGTGGTCAAACTCGGTCCTGGAGGGCCGGTGTCCTGCACAGTTTAGCTCCAACCCTAATCAAACACACCTGCTTATAGATTTCTTGTGATCTTAAAGACACTGATTAGCATGTTCAGGTGTGTTTGACTAGTGTTGGAACAAAACTCTTCAGGGACACCGGCCCTCGAGGATCAAGTTTGCCTATCCCTGGGCTAACTCATTAGTAGCCTGTGCAGTGTCTGTTGCTTGGCAATAGATCTGAGAGTGTATTATCAAACTCAATGACATAATTTAAGATTTCCTAACTAGAGATATAATAGGATTTTGCAAGATAGAGTCCCAAATCAAGCTAAGATTTCCTTTTGTAATAAAAACTTGCCAAAAATCCTGATTTAATATTGTTTCATTCATTTTCCTTTAGCTTAGTCCCTTTATTCATCAACAGTCGCCACAGTGGAATGAACCACCAACTTATATAGCATATGTTTTACACAGCAGATGCCCTTCCAGCTGTAACTCAGTAGTGGGAAACACCCATACAATCTCTCTTTAACACAAATACACTACGGATAATTTAGTTTATTCAATTCACCTATAGCACTTGTCTTTGGACTGTGAGGGAAACCGGAGCACCCGGAAGAAACCCACGTCAACATTGGGAAAACATGCAAACTCCACACAGAAATGCCAACTGACTCAGGCAGAACTAAAACCAGTGACCTTTTTGCTGTGAGGCATCATGCTACCCACTGCGCCACTGTGATGTCCCTAATTTAATATATTATGCATTTTTAGGTTAAGGCTAAAGTTAAACTGTTATACGGCTCCTCAACATTAAACAGAAAGCTAGAAAGTAACGCTGTATATTGGTTGTAATTGGTGTGTATTTAATCATGAAAAATATATTCATTTAAGTTATAAGAGGGCATTCTGACTGCATAAAGTCACACTCGATTTTATTTGGCATTTAGGGTCTGTCCACACTGCATTGAAATAAATATTTAAATCAAATATTGTATTTATTTGTAACATTATTTGTGTATAAATTATTTAGACTCACTATGAACAAATTTTATTATAATTATATAATAATTTTCAATATAATAATTTTTATATAATAGAATATAATAAATTATAATATAATATAATATAATATAATATAATATAATATAATATAATATAATATAATATAATATAATATAATAAATTATAATATAATATAATCAATCATATTTTATTAATAAATGCATAAATATAAATGTAAATATTTAATAATAATTTGTTTTAAGAACACATTGGCAAAAATTGAAAACACACAGAGACATTTTCTGATCTGAAATCATTCCATGATGCATATACAGCTGAAGTGCTGTTCCCCTCTTTCATTCTTTCCTCTCTTTCTGACTCTCTGACTTCGACTCTTCTCTCCATCATCTGATAAATGCCCTGTTATCAGCCACACTTCTGATCCTTCAGCAACTGCCCCCGAGTCTGTTAGCAGTAATTACTAAAACACAGTGTGAGGGGCAGCATATTGTGTTCGGTGTGTACAGCAGGAGTGAATGCCTGCCTTGGAGGAGTGAAAGAAAGACTGCTTTATAATTGCTACCTCTTCCTTCACTGAGTTTGAGGTCATAGCTGACATATGTGCAGTAACACCCAGGTTAACTGCTCTCTTCCTCTCTTCCTCTCCCTCCGTCTCTATTA
This sequence comes from Danio rerio, assembly GCF_052040795.2. NCBI lineage: Eukaryota > Metazoa > Chordata > Actinopteri > Cypriniformes > Danionidae > Danio > Danio rerio. Next base: position 39,252,346 of record NC_141034.1, read on the forward strand.
GTCGCTGCTGTGACAAGAAAAGTTGTGGGAATCGTAATGAGACGCCCTCTGACCCGGTCATCATCGACAGGTAAGAGCTGGATATTACATGTTGTGTGTGTGTGTGTGTGTGTGTTGCAACATATCTGATCACCACATGCCTTGCTAGTTAGGATGTCCAGTGGAAGCTTTGCAAGTTGAGTTATTACAGTTATGTTAAGTTATGAAAGGTGATGGAGTTTGTCTTGGGAGATTTGATTTTGCACAAATAAAAGTGTGGCTTTATGGGATGGAGTCTTTTAAAAAAGAGCACACATTTTTAACAACATCCTATTCAGAGTTGCTTTCTATATTCTAATACATTAAAGGCACATATGTATTTGTTGTATTTTTAAAATCCACAATGCAGTAATTGACATCTGAGTAAATCTAAAACTTTCATTAAATATGTCCTAAACATATTCAATTAACACTCATTTTTGTTTTGGGGATAATTTTGAATTAATAATTTTAGGATTAATAATATTAAACATTAATAATAATGTTTCAGGATAATTTTGACTACTATATAGCATTCAAACGATTGGGGTCAGTTTTTATTTACTTATTTATTTTCATTTATTTTTAAGTCAGTGTGAACCGGATTGTTGCTGAGACTTTTATTAAAGTATGTTGATGCACATCCAACTAAAACATTATATTGAGTAGGGGGTGGGGCTTCCTTTTTGTGCATCATTGCCTAATAGCATATTAAAGGTAGAGGGGTGTGGTTAAGAAAATTGCAGCTGAATTCATCAAACTGATGTCAACAGAGAAGGACCACCACTTCAAATATGGAAGCGAATGCTCAAACTTTGGTTGAAGATTACTAAGAAAAAAAAATTGGTGGAATAACTTACATGACGAATAACAATGTGTATCAGCAAAAATGACAAAACAAAAAAAAAACACACTTTAAAAAAATCTATAAACTTATTTAGCAGTGATGCACAGAATCAAAATAAAATCTAAATATATATCCACGATTCCTGTATATGAGTGGAAACTTTAGTTTATTATTTAGTTATTTTTCAGTAAGGAGACTTGTAGAATAATTTATGGCTTCAAGTACCTCCTGCTCTTTTAATATTTCTAAAAATAAATCTAAAAATGGTAAGGTTTTCTCAAAACCTCTTTTTAACATTTGGTAATACTTATAGAAAAGTTTTAGAAAAATCACCACTTTAAGATTTCTGAAGAATTATGTAAAACTGAAGACTTTATTGATATTATAATCTTATTTTGTATGTGAATAGACTGTGTTCAGCATAAACGAGTACACCTCCTCTAAAAATGAATCATTTATCAATTTCTCAGTGATTATAGGCAATAATCTTTCTGTTATTTAAACAAAACAGCTTAATTAAACAGTTACAGTGCCTATAGAAAAACATTATAACCTCCTTGAACTAATTTGTTATGCAGTCTGAAATCAAATCACATTCCAAATAACCTTTCCAGTCTTAGGCTTCTCCTAACATGTGCTTTCTACAACTTTTTTTTTCCTGAAGGTCTTTTGTAATGTGAGTAAAGGTATAGATTGTCACAGATTATGATGATTTTCTATAGGCACTGAATCCATTATATCTAATATATTTAGGAATAGAAATATAATACAATTAAATAAATTCAAACAATTTATTGCAATTATTTTTATTGATTTATTTATTTTTATTATTGTTATCATTTTTATTTATTTTTTATTTTATTTATTTATTTGTTTATTTATTTTTTCAAACTACAAATTTCAAATAAATATAATATATAATTTTTTGTTTCTCTTGATTTTTCGTGTTCATTAAAATTTAATTTAATTGTATTTTATCTCAAACACATTCATTTAAGTTTACAAATCTTTGGACTGTGATATTAAGTTTTTATCCATTCATTTTTATTTAACAGGGTATCTGCAGGGTCTTAAAAAGTCTTAAAATGTTTTAAATTTCAAAATCAAATTTTTAATCCCTAAAAAGTCTCAAATTGACTGAAATATTGTCTTGTAGGTCTAAAAATCAACTTATTATTATTATTTTTAAAAAAAAATAATTTTTAGGGGGTTTTCATCTTTAATGTGATAGGACAATGAAGGACAGACATGAAAGCATTGAGAGCAGAGAGAGGTGAAGGAGTGGCATAGGACCTCGAGCTGGGAATCGAACTCAGGTTGCCATAAGCACCTTGGTGCTATATATGTCGGCGCACTTAACCACTATGCTACTTTTCCTGTTTATGTAAAGCTACCCAATAAATCCAACACACATCCAATCACCAACAAATACACCTCAATAAAACTTTTAGAACAGTATGTTGTACATATTGTACATTAAGTTTTTATATGTTGTTAATTAAAAATATATGTACATAACTGCTTGTTTTGACACATTATTGAAAATAGATGGCTAAGAAATAACTAATTAGAGTTATAGGCAAATCATATTATATAGGGCTTTTTTATCTTATGTGTCATAAAAAAAAACTTTAGAGTTTAGCCCTATACAAGTCAAAAAGTTCATTCTTCACGGTCTTAAAAAGTCTTACATTTGACTTTGTGAAACCAGCAGAAACCCTCTGTTAAATTAGTTTCAGTTTTGGTACTCACTAATCTAATATATACATAAGACAGTATAGTGCAATACTTTTTCACAATATTACTTTTTTTTATGTAATAAAAGAAAACCTTGCTGACCCCAAACGTTTGACTAGTAGTGTACAAACATAATTTATCTCTGATAAAATCATAACATTACATTCAAAGAAGTCAAACTAAGCGATCCTCCATAGTGGCTTTGCACACACAATCTGTTCATGCATATACAACAATACACGCTCTACTGTTCCATACAAAACATTGTAAATCAAAGGGAGCAGTTCAAAAAGAACTCCCCATCACTGAGGAAAAAACAACAACCTGACAACAAGCATCCTGCGACCAGAAGCCATTTGTTTGCTAAGAAGTAATTGTTTAGTGATCGGCACGGGGTGTTCTGAGGCCCTGTTGTTGGGGTTGTTGAGTACATGGCGCACTCTGAAGTGTGCATGTATGAATAATGAGCAGTGAAGATGCGCAAGACTTCAGGATCATGTGCAGCCAAGCGTGTCTCCTACCCTTTTTTGTTTAAAAAGTTCATACAAGCGTGTTGCATTATTATTGAGGGCGACACAGTTCGGTTTCTGACTCGGAGCATGGGTTTTCTGCAGATTAAAGTGTGTTTAAGTGTCAAAGGTGCGCTCTCATGTGTGTGTTAATAAGTCAGTGGCCTGTGCTATCAGATGAACACAGCTGTAGGTTCACTTCGCGACTTTGCCAGCAATAGTGTGCGTGTGAGTGAGTGTGTGTGTGTTTAGGAGGTTTCTACCTGGCTGCTGTGTCTGTACGGCTGGCCCGTTTCTGCTCCACTGAACTAGAACGCTTCACAGTGCTCAAAGACAGCTGCAGCCCCTCGATGCCACGTGGCATCACCTCCACCCAGCATACAAACACGCTGTCCATCACTTACTCTTTTTGATCGTTTCACTACAAAAGCTCTCCTGAAATGTTTCCTCAAATTCTCTTGTAACTGTTTGTGGTCTGGTAAAATGGTTTGGCCAATGGACCAATGTTTTCTATGGTAATTAAGCTATAGCCCATTCAAAATTTGTAGGCTAAAAATTGCTAAAAATGCAAAACATGTATGTATATATATGACTTTTGATCAGAAAACCAGTCATAAATGTACATTTTTGGAAATTTTATATAATCTGAAAGGTGAATAAATAAGATTTCCATTGATGTATGGTTTGTTGTGATAAAACTATTTAAAAGTCTAGAATTAAATGGTTAAAACACTCCCAAAAATACTGAGAAAATCACCTTTAATGTTTTCATATATTTATAGACTTGTAAAAAACATCTTCATGAAACACTTTACTGATGATTTTTGGCATAAAATCTATTATTTTGAACCATATCATGTATTTATGGTTGATTTATTGCTAAAAATATACCTAAAATTTACATATGTAACATACAATTTTGTGTTACAGGGTAACATATATTGTTGGAGGCAAACTGATTAGCCCTCTTGTGAAATTGTAATTCTTTTTTCAAATATTTGCCAAGTAATGTTTAACAGAGAAAATACATTTTTACTTTATTTCCTATTATATTTAATTTTCTTCTGGATAAAAAAAATAAATAAATAAATAATTTCAGTTTGTCTGAAATATAAGCAATTTTTAATTCTTTTAAATCATTTTTAAAGTTAATATTGGCTACAGAACAAACCACAGTTGTCTACTTACTTGCCTAATTGCCCTAACTTAACCAAATTAACATAGTTAAGGCTTACAAATTAAATTTAAGGCTGAATACTAGTATCTTAAAAAATAACTAGTAAATATTATGAACTGTCATCATTGCAAAGACAAAAGAAATTCATTATCAGAAGTTAGTTAAAACTATTATGCTTAAAAAAGTTGCACTCTGTAAATATTTAATCTCTAATCTCTAATAATATTAAAGACAAGCACAAATACCATCCTACTTCACTTAAAGGTCCCCTGAAGTGCAAAATACGCACAGCTTTGTGCAACGTGTTATGTAATTGTAACTAAGACACAAACACAGGGCGGGGCATGTCAAGTAGCCCCTCCCATTTTCCAGGAATAGCCAAAAGTGTTGTGGAGTCTGTCTAACTTATTCTCTGCTATAAAACACAGCATTCAGTGTGTAATTCAGATGCAAATCAATCCTGAATAGTATCACTTTCATATTGCATTAGTATGTTTGGGGAATTTTATGATTTGCAAATTGCAGCTACAAAGTTGCATGTGCTTTATTTTTTTTATTTTAAAGTGATATACATCGTTTGTCATCTACATTGCGCATACCAATAATAAAACCTTTGCAATAAGTATGACTGACATCAGGCCGGTAGCCAGCCTCTTAAGGGGTTGATCACACCGAACTCGCTTTTTTGAGTTGAGAAGCACCTTTTTTGTATGATTTATGCGCCTTGCTTGTGTTCTAACTGCCTGCTGCGCCTCGCGTTTTTACCCTTGCACGTTGTGCAGTTGCAGCTGAAAAAAGTCAACTCTGAGTGGAAAAAGCATGTTACGTAAGTTGCCTCTTTTTCATTCTCCAATCAAAAGAAAGCAGAGGTGGGGTTTCCGTTGAGATGCCTGCAGTGTTTGTGTTGTCAACTACGGAGACTTTTGAAGATGGAGGAGAGACTTGTGGTTGCTGTTTTGAGTTGTCTGGAGCTGTATGACTCACAAATCTTGAATATCACAATGTTATTAAATGTCACAATTATAACAATATCGACAGCAACACCTGCGCACAATGAGCAGCTGATTTAGTTGTTGCGCTTCTTTTTTTCTTGTCAACAAAAAGGCAGTGTGGTGCGCCTCGCATTTTTGGAACGTAAAAGGAGTGGTTCTTTTTTTACTCAAAAAGTGAACCTTTTTGCCGTTATTCACCTCATTTTCTATTTATTTATTTAAATGAGGTTCAAATACTGCATTTTATTGACATTTTAAGCACAAATGTTTGCTGGATTATCTGGTCCGATGGTTATCATAGCCACACTCTTTATTGTAACAAAAATATTTTAATAAATATATTATGTTTACAAAAATGTAGTTTATTTACAAATGTGCATTTAAACTGTAAATTATTACAGTTTTATAAATATTGTAATGAGATTACAATTTTATAAATATAAAAAATACTTATTTTTTTAAAAGCTAATTTATTATCATCCTTCATAAAACAAACAAACAAACAAACAAAAACATAGGAATCTGTTAAAACTTGTTTTAAATTAAAAACTGTAGCTTATAGGCAAATAACACACTGGCCACTCTCCTCAATCAGAATTTGTCCATTTAAATAATAAAAATTACATTTGTCTTAAAGCCTTCTTCTATTGGTTATTTTCACAATTTATGCTGCCGTACTGTCAAAAATGAGCTCATATAAAGGCCAAATTCTGCACTTTTTCAGCAGGGGGGTGGGTCTTTTGAACCCCCTCCTGACTACAGGTCTGTGGTAGGTTTGTTTTTCAGAGGTAAGAGACTTTTTAATCCGTAAACAAAAATAGCGTTAGAAGAATGACTGACATATGAGCGGACAGCATTTAATCTGACTGTGCATACTGAATCTCAGGCACTCCTTACTGGAAACGGGTCTAACAGAAGTGTCAACTGCTTTCACACGTCTTTCAAAATAAGTTTGGAATCACTAAAAACACTCAAAACGATCTTGCGAAAAACTGATAGAAACGTTTGTGGTTGAAGTGAGCAGCTGCGCTCGAGGTCACTGCATAGACTCAGGTGCGAGGGCATCGCTAATTGCCTGCAAAAAAAGGAATTAGTTTCCTTTTAGTCACGTGTGTTTGCAAGACATGAAAATAGGTCATTTTAAATGAGAGGCGGGGGAGAGGAGGGAAGGAGGGGGATATAGAAGAGTTTACAGGAACTTTGGATATTTTCTTGGCTGCATTTGGTTCTGGGGTTCCCAACAAACAAGGCTCAAGATGGAACAGAATCAATTACAGCCGGCGCAGGCGCTCCCAAATTCATCAGAAAATATGATTTTGAGCGTTTCCTTCCCTTGAAGTTATTTAGCTGAATAAATAAGAGCTCATTAGTGTGGTCTTGTTTCAAAGAGCTGATTAGGTTTTACAGCAGTAATTAGCAAGGCTAGCGCTAATTCCTCTGGAAGAGTAATGAAAGTGATTTCCTAATTAGGTTCCTCTCATAAGACAGCACAACAGGCCACTTCAGCGAAACCAGAGGAATGTCAGGGAAATAAAGGCAACTAACAATGCCTTATTAGATTGTTAAAAGAGCAAATTTTACCCGCAGCGGTGTGAGATTTGGCGCTCACGGGACCGTCGGCTAACGGTTCGAGTTTGGGAAGCTTTTGAAAATGTGATTGGGGTAAATTGAATTACTTGCGTGATGTAAAAACGGGTGCGCTAGTTAGTGTTTTTTTCTCAGAGGGTGTGTTAAGTTTACATGTTTTTCAGGGGGGTTTATTAAATAAGCTATATCTAAGAATTTTCTTGCATTAATTGCTTTTTTATTGAGAGTGTGTGCGGACGGCTTGCAACTTTAAAACAAGATCCTCGCCAGCTTACTGGTAATTTGAGTTGCCTATATATGAAAGCCTGTTGACTAATATGTGAAAGAATGTTTAGAATGTGCAGAACAAGCTATTCTAATAAAATAAAATAAATAAATAAAAAAAATAAATAATAAAAAATAAATAAATAAATACAGTAAAAATAAATAAGTAGAGAATTTTTTTTTATTTTAATTAAATAATTTCCAAATAAATTTAAAGACAATTTTTAAATCATTTAACGTACATTTTTTGAATATACAAATATAAATTGGACCTTTATTAACTAGTAGGGCTTCCCTATGAGGATGATTGTATTTGGTGGCCCATGCCAGGTTTATCCAACTAGTATTTTTATTCAACATTTTTATTCAACTGTTAAAAAAAAAAACAAATCTTAGGCCCAGCGGTGTAAGATTTGGCGCTCACGGGACCATTGTCTAACGGTTTGAGTTTGGGAAGCTTTTAAAAATGTAATAGGAGTAAATTGAATTGCTTACATGAAGTTAAAGCGGGTGTGCAAGTTTGTATTTTTCCCAGAGGGTGTGTTAGGTTTAGATGTTTTTCAGGGTTTTTTATTAAATAAGCTATATCTAAGAATTTTCTTGCATTATTTTACTTTTTTTTTATTGAGAGTGAGCGAACGGCTAGCAACTTTAAAACAAGATCCTCGCCAACTGATGTTGCATATGAAAGCCTGTAGACTAATATATGTGAAATGTATGAATTTTTAGAATGTGCAACTTAATGCGGAATAAGCTATTCGGATTAAATTAAAACGTAAGTAAATAAATACAGTAATATAATGAGTAAAGATAAAAATATTTAATAATAATTAAATAATTTCCAAATAATATTTTAGACCCTTAATCAATCATTTAATATACATTTTTGAATATACAAATAAAAATCAAGCCTTTAGTAATTTCAGTAGGGCTTCCCCATATAAGGGTGATAGTTTTTGGGGGCCCATGCTAGGTTTATCCAACTAACATGCTTTTATTCTACTGTTAAAAGAACAAATCTCACTTGCGTCAGAGCAGGATCAGCTTTTAGGACCACCAGCTCACGGTTCAAGTTCTCAGACTCATTAGGAAGCTTTTGAAAATGTGATTGAAGTCAATTAAATTCCTCATCTGAAATGAAAACTGCTTTTCTTTTTAGTTGACGTCGAATGGCTGTATCTTATCTCATTTCATGTGTAAATGTATGTGTGTCGCGATTGACTCCTCGTCTCCTCCTTTTCTTCTTCTCTTTTACCTTCTGAGCTCTGTTAATGCCCCAGTAAGATTATTTCAAATACTTTAATCTGCTCTCATTGACACGGACACAAAAGGCCAGTGACATCTAATAGCAGGCCTTTTCACTGCCTCCTGTTTCATCTCTTTCACATCCCTCAGAAGCTCTCTTTCTCTCTCTCTTATTCTCTCTCTCGATTTCTTTCTCTCTTATCATTGTGTGTGTTAGGAGTAATTGAAGCTCAATAAGCCGTACAGTAATGGAGAAAGGTGTCGTTCTATCTCCCTGGGAACATTGGAGTTGGTGCCTTCATCACTGTGTGGATCCTCTTAAACACTGAAAACTCTTAACCCGATTATGCTTAAATAAACTGACAATGCGCATGGCAATGTAACCATGTTAACCCATTTTCCTATATCAGTGTCATAAATGACTTAAGCATAAACCGATTGTTTTGATTTTTCTCAGCAAACATTTTTGTGTTTAATAGATGTCTAAACATAGACAACTTGGCTAAAACAAGGCTAAACTTGGGCTGTCAGTGAAAATCTAATATACATCTAAGAATAACCCAAAACTAAAGTAATCGTCAAATAGACAGATTAGACAGACTGTGTATGTGTAGTCATTCATTTCTGTTTATTTGTTTTGGACTATTCTTAGACGCCTATTAGATTTTCACTGACAGCCAAATTTAGCCTTGTTTTAACCAAGACGACTATGTTTAGACATCTGTAAGACATCTATTAGACATCTTTTAAAACAAGAAATGCTTGCTGAGTTGTATCAATTCTGTTTTTTTTAAGTATGTAAACAAATTAACAAGCTTTTTGTTGTTGTTGTTGTTGTTGTTGTTTTTTTTTGTTTTTTTAAATACATGTATTTTTGGAGGACTTTTATTTTTTTTTATTTATTTATCAGGATCACCATTAGCCACTATCAAGGTAGTGGCTATTCTTCCTGGGGTCCATCGAACATAACACAAAATTACATTAATACATAACAACAAAGACCAATAAAAATTAAAATACAAAATTCATACATAAACATTGGGATCAACAATCCACTTAATATTGTTCCATTAAATACATCTTAAACGATTTTTAAACCCCATTTTACTCGTTGCAAAGCATGTAATGTCTGATGGCAATTCATTCCATGTTTTCATCCCTCTATACATTTCAGTCAATTGCTTTGCATTCGTTTTCGAAATGGGAAGCAAAAACTTTAATGCATAGTTTACCCAAAACTGAAATTCTGTCCTCATTTATTTATCCTTAACCTTTTCACAAACCAGTTTCTTTCTCCTGTTGAACACAAATTGATTTATTTTTAAAAAATGTTTGAAATTGGTAACCACTCACTTTCATATTATTTGTTTTTCATTCTATGGAACGGTTACTTGGTTCCAACATTTTTCAAAATATCTTAATTTTTTTTCAACAGAAAAAAGAAACTCATAAACATTTGGAAATACTTGGGGTAGAGTAAATAGGGAGTACATTTTTGTTTTTGGATGAACTATCTCTTTTAGTTCATCCAGACAGAGTAATGTTTTTGTAGGGAGGAAATATACACTGTAAAACCCAATAAGTTAAGGTAACCCAAACCATTTGTAAAAAACAATTGCAACAAACCATTTAAGTTCAAAAACTAATTCTAATGAGTACTGTGAACTTAATCTATTTGAGGAAATAAAGCAATTCGAACACAGTAAAACCCAATGAATGAAGACAACTTAAACCAACTGACTACTGTAAATCCCAATAAGTTAAGGCACCTCAAACCATTTGAGAAAACCTATTGCAACAAGCAATTTGAGTTAAAATATGAGTACTGTGAACTTACTCCATTTAAGTTAAAGTAATGAGGCATTGAATTAACTCTTAATTTTCAGTAAACTTTGCGTTAACTGCACTCATTTCATTTGATAAAGTTGAGTGTTGGGTTTTACAGTGTATAAAGAAATATACTACAAATTTCAGACACCATTGACCCAAAGAATTATGAAAATAGGTTCTTATCTTGTAAAACAGATGTGGTACTAATCAAATGTTGCATCTTGAGAAAATAATTTATGAGCCACAAGCTTTCCACTGGCATGTTGAAATACTCTTTGGTCAATACTCTCTTTTTTAAATTGTTTATTTAATATGACAACTGGCATACTGAAACACTTATCAAAGAAAAAAATGTTGGATCGGATTTCTTAACTCGTAATGTCGCTAGTTAACACACACATTTTTTTTCAACACATCCCGTAATTTCTAAAATATCAGCCTCTACCAAATGGTTTATGCATTGATTTATGGTAAAAATACCAGACTTAAAACATACATTATGGAAAATATGAAGTGTAAGACCAGTTTATTTAAAAACATAATCAAAGTAAAACCTTTTTTTAATACTAAATCATCTATATTTATTGAAGTGTGCCATAAAACATTTCAAGTTTTAATTTAACATGTTTTCTTTTTTTTCTTTTTTTTTCTTTTACAATAAAAGTCAAGTGTACTAGTGCAACAGGATGTTTTATTGTTTTTTTTTTTTTTTTTTTTTTTGTAAAACAACAATGCTGTGGGTGTAAACCATTACTTAAAACAGTCAGTCTTTAAATGACTTTAACAGTCATTATTTAAAACAGTCAAAATATGGTCAACCATTTGGTAGAGCAGGCAGTTAAAGAGTTAAATGGGGTTTTATTGGATTGCTGGGTTATTTGGTTTGCATGTAAACCATGACAACAGGTTATTTCAATGTTATTGTTTATTTATTTATTTGTTTATTTATGTGAGCAATCTGCATATTCATATGCATGTAAACACGTTCGCTGATAGTGATTTCGCAGTGCAGAAAGTTCAGAGTTCCTGTGCTAACCGTGGGAGTTGCGTGGCTCTGCGCTCGGTCACGAGCCCTGACCCTGCTGGAAGGCTTTGTTTGTGATGTAATCTTCAACATCTGGATATCCACTTCATGAAGAAATAACACAGCGAAGGATGGAAAACGCCATGGAGTGGGGTTGATGTGCCCTTTCTCTGAATGTTTAATGGAGGTCTTTGGCTCCCAACTATTCTGCCGGCCAGATCTGACCTTCTAGAAGAAGACCTTCGGCTCTCATGAAAGCAGAGCAGGAAGTCATGTTTCACAGGGTGCTTTCACAGAATCTTTTTTGCTTTTGGTCTTGGTCTTGCTCGGACACTCATACAGGATGTGCTGTTTTATTAAGAAAACTGCATGAGAATCCTGCAGAGCATTAATTTAACAATTAAAACTGTGATATAGGGTACTTTAGATGTAATGATGCAGGCTTAAAACTGAAGATTAACATTAACCTTGACAACATTAAATATTTAAAGGAGTAGTTCAGTCAAAAAGAAAATTCCCCCATCATTTGCTAAACTTCACGCAGTTCTAAATCTTTATGAGTGTCTATGTGTCTATGATTTATCTATCTATCTATCTATCTATCTATCTATCTATCTATCTATCTATCTATCTATCTATCTATCTATCTATCTATCTATCTATCTATCTATCTATCCATCTATCCATCTATCCATCTATCCATCCATCCATCCATCCATCCATCCATCCATCCATCCATATCTATCTGTCCGTCCGTCCGTCCGTCCGTCCGTCCGTCCGTCCGTCCGTCCGTCCGTCCGTCCGTCCGTCCGTCTATCTATCTATCTATCTATCTATCTATCTATCTATCTATCTATCTATCTATCTATCTATCTATCTATCTATCTATCTATCTATCTATCTATCTATCTATCTATCTAGTTGGGTTGTGTCACGGAGCGGCGTTGTATTCCAGCAGTATGTTTGCATTAGTGGATTAGCGGGCTCTATTTCACAGAGCTGTTCTCTGAATCGGTGGCCAGAGAGTGATCCTCACAGGCTGGAGCTCCCATTGTTAGCGTAATCCTGTCCGGTCTGTAGCCCTATTGTGTGGCAATTAAGACTGAGAGACTGTGGAGAGCTCAGCGTGAGCATGTATGTGTGTGCGCGCGCGTGTAGGCCATGAAAAATGCAGTGGAAGAAAGTAATTGTGGTAAACATGTTTCAGTGTTTTCTCTGAAAATGAACCCGGGGAGTCTTTCGCAGTGAAAGAGATACGGTGAAGGGAAATGTGTGCATCAGGCTTTAAAAAGTGTGCGTGACTCTCCAGGCTGGGCTGTCACAGCTGCTGAAAGGTGATGTGCTCCTATGCAATGACAATGTCTGTTCCTGGAGAGAGAGAGAGAGAGAGAGAGAGAGAGAGAGAGAGAGAGAGAGAGAGAGAGAGAGGGGGGGGGGGGGGGTGTGTGTGTGTTTGTGAGTCTGTGTGTATAGGTGCATATGTGTGGCCTACTTAAGCCCAAACGGTGCAGGAATAATAAAAGGGCAAGCTCTGGTGTTCTGAGTTAATACAGGGTTAAAGATATGCAGCTCACTGTCAACAATCCCATCATCCGCCTGGATGATTCCCAAAGAAGAGCATGCACTTCTCTCCAGTCGCCCGTGCCTGTGTGTGTGGCCCTGTGTGCGCTGACAACTTCACTCTCTCTATACACCCAGTGGCCACTTTCTCTTGGACTCACACACGTGCACATTCATCTAAATGGTAATGTCACATTAGCGAATCTACTGTTTTCAAATTAAGAGTAAGAAATCACACTTGTTAGTGATCTAGTAGATTATGCTTCTAATATTCATCAAGGGCAAACATTTTAGAATGGCAAAATTGTGCTCTTGTTCAGCTTCTGCTCATTAAGTCTGCATTTAATTAATCAAAATACAGTAAAAACAATTTTGTTGTGAATCATTTGAACTATTTAGATTAAATAGCTTTTTTTTATTTGGATATAATTTAAAAATCTACTGTTTGTTTAAACTTTATTGTCTGTTCTAATTGTTACAGATAGGAAATTTGTCCTTAACACTTGACATAAATACACCCATACAACAGTTAGATAAAAAAACAACAACACATAATAGCAACACACAACGAGATAACGACTTACATTTAAAAACTATCTTAGCCCCATATGTATTAGTACAGATCATTGTCAACATACAAATGATCCGATTTAGGACAACAACCGTAATTGGGACAAATTACTTTTTATTAGTTTTTCTTTGAGCTCTAGGAGTTTTAAACCTTTCTGATGGTAACTATTCTAATGCTGAGAGGAGGGGATGTGTATGATCTTTAAAATTCGCAATTGCTGTTTTAAGAAATTGGACTAAATGTCCAATTTCTTTTGATTAATAGGAATTAAATCAGCAATTGAAGTAGAAATCTTTTTTATTATTATTATATTATAACATTAAAACATTATTATTATTATTATTATTATTATTATTATTGTTGTTTTTGTTGTTGTTGTTGTTATAAAATTATTAAAAAGAAAATTGGGCATTTATTAGAAGTAGAAACCTTTATTATTATTATTACTTTTATTATTATTATTAATAATAATAATAATAATAATATTATTATTATTATTATTATTATTATTAAATAATAATCAAAAAGAAAATTGGGAATTTATTTTAATTTTAAACCTTTATTATTATTATATTATAAGATTAATAACATATTATTATTAATATTAATAATATTTAAGAAATTTGGTATTTTATTGAAGTAGAAGTCTTTATTAATATTATATTATAACATTATTGACATATTATTATTATTATTATTATTATTATTATTATTATTATTATTATTATCAAAAGGACAATTAGACATTTATTTGAAGTAGAAATATTTACTATTATTGTAACATTAATATATTATTATTATTATTATTATTATTATTATTATTATTATCAAATAATCAAAAGGAAAACTGACAATTTATTTATCTTTTGTAACATTATATATTAATAACTGTCACCTGTGAACAATTTAATGCTCCTTGCTTATTAATCATCTTTAAAAATTCTTCCTGAACATTTCACCTGCAACTCATATTGTGCATATTTTTGCACTCTTCAGTGTATGGGATGCTGCATTCATTGCAGACAACTTTTGCAATAATTCTTCTTTTTTTGGTGCACAAATTGCATCTACAAGGAATCACTTTTTATGCATGCAAAAACAGCTATTCTTTCCACATCACGCTTGTATCTCTCTGCCTGTCCAGCCTGTTGTTGCCACTCGGGCCATGAGGTTGTGATCTCTGGAAAGGCTGATGGGCCCTTCAGGCAAGAGTGCTGTAAACCCTGGCAGTCTGAGTCTCTCCTCTGCTCTCATAGATAAGAGCCACAGATCAGCCAGATCACTGATCCACTTCACACGCTTCAGACACAGATCTGACCGGCAGGATGACTGATTGGCCACTCGATGCTACCGACAACAGTCAGCGATGAGAAAGACGACTTCATTTTACTCCAAGAAAAACAACCAAACGGTCTCATTTCCACACATACTGGTGACACGGATCAGACCGCTGTTGTTTTAAGAAGCAAGTGTGAGGCCGTGTGTTTGTGTGTGTTCATACGGAGGGTATTGTTGATGTATGCCATTTCCTTGCGAGTGTGTGTGTGTTGATTGAGGAATGTCAGACAGGAAGTGCTCCTCCCGGGGAAGGTGATGTCACCGCAGCTTCAGGGCGGCTTCCTGTCTAGTTGTGCAGCAACAGATGCACTCAACTGACTGAGTTGATTGCTTTATTTTTTCAACCGTAAGCGTGCGCATACAAATTAATATTGTTATACTTGACTTTTTCGTCTAAGTCTACTGTAGACTACTGTGTACTCAAAATACAGCAGACTGTAAATTCCATGAACAGTGCATGCTGGGAAAACATCCCTCTCTGACTCTCTCCGCTGGGTGCTCTCATGCAGGGACATCGGGGTAATCCTATTAGTTCTGTCAACACACACACATACACACACACAGTCAAACAAGTGATCAACCCTGTATGTAATCCATCAGTCAGATCCATTTTTATGGAATTAACTTATAGAAAAAATTATGTGAGCAGCATATTTATTTTTTAGATACATTTGAGAAAGCCGATTCAAATGTTATCACTTGATTGAATGGACGTTATCAGGGGTTATCAGCTATAGATATGGGCCAGTAGTTACCCTCTATCCACATGGTTATTCAGCTATAGATCACATATTGCTGCGGTCGGAAGTTAACAAGAATTATTTGTATTAATTATTATGCTTCCAATTAATTTTTATTTTATTAACATCTACCCCTACCCCAAACCTAATCCCAACCGTCACCGTAATGTAAAAACAGATCTGGAGTTTTCTCTATTAGTATAGCTGATTAACCATGTGGATGGATGATAACAGCCTTCTGAGCCTACTAGTAGGCGCAGAAGGCCCTTATTGGCCCATATCTATCAGCTGATATCTACTGATAATGCCCATTCAATCGAGTGATAACATTCGAAGAGGGTGTTTGAAAAACAAAATACTGAATTTACCTTTTGGTTATTTTTAATGGTAAATTTTTTGGTTAAATTAGTATTAGTATTTATGAATATTGTTGTTTTTATGGTGCATAAATATAAGCAAATTATGCATAATCAAGTACTTTTTATGGAAAAATATAGTATATTGACTTTACTTTTAGTTTAATTTTAACACCTTGTCATTTTTGCAGCCATGTTGTTTTGTTTACAGTAAAAATAAATAAGTAAAATTTCACAGTTTTTTCTTGCAGTAAAGAGCACCTATTTTACCCCTTTTTCAAGATTTAAGATAAGCGTTTTGTGTCTCCTGAGTGTGTCTGTGAAGTTTCAACTCAAAACACCCTTCAGATTATTTATTATACCTTTTATAAGTTTGGAATTTTCTGCTCTGAGCACAATGCAGCTGTTTTTGTTGCCTGTGCCTTTAATGCTAGTTCTCCCCGCCCACCGTTCCCAAGTGCATGTCAGACTGTGGCTCAATCTCCGCCTTGGCTGTGTCAGATAAACAGCACAGTGACAGACATGAAAGAAGCAGATCTCGCGTAACGTTTGTGAGAAATACTACAGTAAGAACTTCCCCAATGATTATTTGATGTATTTGTTGTGGAGTTAATTCAAGCCTTTCAGCAACAACTCACACAATGTTGCTACAAAGTTCATGCACACACACAGCAGACACACATACAGCATGGCAAATTGAC
Source organism: Danio rerio (assembly GCF_052040795.2). Classification (NCBI taxonomy): domain Eukaryota; kingdom Metazoa; phylum Chordata; class Actinopteri; order Cypriniformes; family Danionidae; genus Danio; species Danio rerio. The sequence continues at coordinate 39,268,842 of NC_141034.1, forward strand.
TGGGTACACGTTAATATCCATCTCTGTATGGATATCCATTATGTTAATTTACAAATGAACCTGATTTAACGTCCACAAACCGGGATTGAAGCGTCTTCTTTTATAATTTTACTGACACATGGCTGTGGTGATAAAGACAGTAAAATTGCTGTAATTCATTACAAACATGCACTGTTTTAATAATGTTTTAAACTTGTAAAACTCATTTTGATTGATGATGACTGATGATCACAGAGAGCTCAACAGATCTTTTAGTCCCAGTTGCTTTGTGCACGTCCTGTCTTCTTGATATGATTATATGCATTACTACAGAGAAATGTTTTCACATGGTTGCAAATCAATTCAGTGGGTGGGAAAACTGTACTCCTACTTTGCGGTGGGCCTCAAAATGGGAAGGACTTGCATCCTATTTTAATGTCAGGAAATGTAAAAAAAAAAAAAAAAGAAAAAAAAGAGAGACTTGTTGCGTTTCTATCACTTCAGTATTACTATAGACACACTATACCTACATACAGTTCTGTCCAAACAGCTCACAAAAGATGATTTTCATCATGGATGCCCTTAAACAATGTTGAGTACATTATATCTGTAAAATATCTGCCCTCTGGTGAACTGATCCAGTTTTAATAGATTTTAATCAGAAAAAGAGAACAAATAGTCCTATTAAGAGCATGATTTCTTTCTGTTCTGAACACATTCTGTGTTTCTCTCTTTCATCCATATGGTGAGGGCAATCAGAATTTGGTCGATCTATATTTAGCATTGTGTACCTCTCAGTGGGTGTGTGTGTGTGTGGGTGCACAGAGGGAACCCCCATGTCTGAAGTCCATTGTTGTGGTTTGTTGTGTTTGGGATGCACTTCCTGTGGTGAGAGGTCAGCGGCGCACAGCCTCGCCTGCCTGCTGAATAATTCATGCCATTGACTTTGTGTCAGCTTTCACAGGCGTGCCCAGGGATGTTTTATTCATTTATCTCATTTAGGGGCCCTGCCTGCACCTGTTCCACCATTAAGCACCCCGCTCATTTGCATTAGATGCTAATTTAGTTTACCGGCAGCACTGGGTTCCCCTATTTTCATTATACTTTCTTAAAAAACAAATATTATACTTTACACAGTACATCGATTTTTACATGCACTATGAATCCATGCGGCGTAAGTCTTCAAAGTAAGAATAAAAGACAGAACGGATGAGAATGTGAAGAATGTGTTAAACACGCATTGTTTACTAATAGAGATTCTTGTTTAATAAAATATTGTGCCCCATTACCAAATCTCTTAATGTTAGAAGTGTGTTAAAAGGAGTGTGTTTGTGTGTGTGTGTGTATATGTGTGTGTGTTTAGAAAGTGTCAGAGGGAACAGACTTGCCCTGGAGCAAGTTAAGCACAGATGTGCCTCTTTATACCCCTTCTCTAAACTCCCGCCCTTTTCCCTCACTCCGCATGAAGATCACCTTTCTTTTAAACACACACACACACACACACACACACACATACTCTGTCATTTCCACTGTCATTCATCTGTCTCTCTCCTTCTCTCTTTGTTCTATTTTTATCGCTGGAATCATGTCGTCAACTTTGCTATACATTCTTATTCAATTCACGTAAAGAGGACAGAATTTATTCTGGTGTTGAAGGAGTGCTTTACACAAATATGAAAGTTTGCTGGTAATCTACTCACCCTCAGGCTATCCAAGATGTAGGGGACACTTTTCTTCAGTAGAATATTTAAGAAGATTTTTTTTGCATTTTAGATTTTTATGTGGGGATTCATAAAATGCCAATAAAAGGGTACCAACACTGAAAATAAAATCCCAAACAGTCTCAAAAAAAAGTACACAAGTAAAAAAAAAATGTGGACTGTGACAATATTTCCAAATAATTGACTGTAGTAGGGTTATTAATTGCTAAAAAATGTGTGGTGGCGTTTAAGCTGATTAAAAATCTAGGCAACTCTTTATTTTGATGGTCCATTTGAGTATTAGTAGACTGTCTGCTTAATATCTGTTGATACTGATCCTTCAACAGACATTTAACTGACTATAAGAAACTTTGCAAGGTCATGTCAACTTACACTAGCTCCAACCTAACAGACTACTTATAATCCAATGAGAATTAGTTGGCATGTAGATGCAATGTAACTTAAATTCAACAAACAGACCATTAAAATAAAGTGTGACCAACGACTAACATCAAATAAATATTACATTGAATTTATTTGTATTTAAACGTTACTATTTCTTGCACAGTGTTGAAAAGACCTCATTTTGTGCAAATATACACTAAATTAAAATAATCTTATTTAAAAATGTACAAAATTAAACGGAAATTAAAATTTTACTCAAAACACATAACTATTAATGGCAAATTCAGAAAACCAAAGCCAACTAACTAACTAGCAGAGCCAACTAACTAACTCTAATTAGAGCATTAGAATATAGTGTTAGGTTAGGGTAAGTAAAATAAGTTGAGATGGATTTGCAAAGTACTTGGTTTTGGCCTATAAAAAATGAAATGTTAGCATACAAGCCAAGTGCTAATTTGGGGTTTCTTTCAAAAGCTTTCCATGCAGACTTGTTAATGCAAAAGTTTTGTAACATTTTATAGAAAACCCAATGAATTTTCATAAAACACTGTTGAAAGTTATTATAATAATTGTATATGCAGTCTCTTATAATAAACCCCTCCAAAAAAGAGGCACTTTTTTTTTTTGTAAAGAATTTGAAAGGGCACCTTTTTAGGTTCTGTGTGGTCTAGGTTGCTGGATTTAGTTTTGTTGGTTTCGGCACATGTCAGTAATCATAGGACAAAAGAGAAATGTCTTTATCATAATCTATGCAAACGTTTTTTTTTTTTTTTTTTCAATTCCAACTGATAGGAGAACAGAACCACTAATGGGGGTATTGAGCCAATACAGACCTTTAAAATTTGAAGAATGCAGAAGTAAATGACGTCACGGATCCGGTAATGGGTACGCACAGTTTAGAAGGAAATCCACTAGAAAATCCACAAAAAATGTGGATTAATAACCTACAGTAAATAGGGTCAATATTTAATATTCAAGTACACCTCCCATGTTGCCATCGTGAGGGTGAGATATTTAGGTAAATGTATTCAATGGACGACTTTGTATGTCTGTCCAGATCAGTGTTAGTTTGCGTGTATCCGTGTGTTTCGTCAGTATCATGCAGAATACCGAGTCTTTTCAGTGGCGAAATCTGCTCAAATATGTCTTTACCACTGAACGTGCTTTTTGCTGTTGGACTCATGCATGTTGGCTGTGTGTGTGTGTGTGTCTTGCTTTGAGCCCACCTGGAAATTAATCTTGTTTGTTCTGTCTGAGACTGACTACATTATGCCTTATGTCTACTGCTCTAATTGCTAAACCCTACACCGGCTCTGCCCAATAAAAATATCTGTCTGAACTGTTTCCATGCCATGTCCAGTCAATTTAATCTGCATTTGGAAGCATTAAAGAAACGCTTCATCCAAGAATGAAAGTTTCGTAATTTACTCTTCCTCTTGCAATCTGCTGTTAGTGAATTTCTAATTAAATAGAATTTAAAAAAGAGATGTTTAAAAATTACCTCTAAAAATAAATTATTTATTATTTAAAATATGTATATTAAAAATTATGATTACTTGACTTTTAAAAACAATTTTACTTTTCTGTAGTGCTGGGTAAAAAAATTAATCATGATTAATTGCATCCAAAATAAAAGTTTGTTTTGACATAGTGTGTGTGTGTGTGTGTGTGTGTGTGTGTGTGTGTGTGTGTGTGTGTGTGTGTGTGTGTGTGTGTGTGTGTGTGTGTGTGTGTGTGTGTGTGTGTGTGTGTGTGTGTGTGTGTGAGTGTGTGTGTGTGTGTGTGTGTGTGTGTGTGTGTGTATTTATTATGTATATTAGGGGTATGAACATACACTGGTCTCATGGCTCAGTTCGTTATGATCATCATGCCATCGATTCGGTTCAATTCGATATCTGGGTGCATCACAGTGAATTTGACAATGCGTCCCATAAACAATTTGTTGTTTTACTTAGCAACACAGTATAACTTGTAATAAAATGTATAGTTCATGAATGTATTTTTATATATATATTATTTGTAATACAAGTGTGTCCTTTAATACACTGAAAAAGTGATCTTAAATTCACAGTAAATTACTGGCTAATAATTGCATTACTTTCACAGTAAAATACTGTATATAAATGTACAGCAAATTACTGTGAGGTAGTTCACAGTAATTTACTGTGATTTTGTTACATTCAATTATTGTGAAATTACAGCCATGTAATTTCCCAGTAGATAGTAAAGTCCATTACTTTAATTTCACAGTATTATCTTGTAGAATTTCCTATATTTTACTGCGAAGCAGGCTTTCCTCGGCTTGTCATTCTGACATTTACCCTCACTTTGAAATAATTTTGGGTGGTTAACAGTTTTGGTTTTATGAATCAATTACTTTTGTTCCGGTTTACTTTTGTTTACAGTTTATTACAGTTTTGGCTAAGCACAAAGTTATGTTCATTAAATATATATTTTATATTTCCATGTTAACTTTATAAAATTAAATAAAAGTGCAGTGCACCCAAAAATGAAAATATACTATTATTAAAGATTTACTAAAATTTTGTTTTTTTTGAAGATGTAACCAAATAATTTTTAGGCCTGGAATAACATTATGTTATTTCTAAATAACAAAAAAGTGCCAATACTAGCATAAAAGTATATATATACACACAGTTGAAGTCAGAATTATTAGCCCCCCTGTTTATTTTTTTTTTCTAATTTTCTGTTTAACAGAGAGCAGATTTTTTTTTCAACACATTTTTAAATATAATAGTTTTCATAACTCATTTTTAATAATTAATTGGTTTTATTTTTGCCATGATGACAATAAATAATATTTGACTAGATATCAAGACACTTCTATACAGCTTAAAGTGGCATTTGAAGGCTTAACTAGGTTAATTAGGGTAACTAGGCTGGTTAGGGAATTTGGCAAGTTATTGTATAATGATGGGTTGTTCTGTATACTATCAACAAAAAAGTTTGCCTAAAGGGGCTAATAATTTTGTCCTTAAAATGGTGTAAAAAAAATTTAAAGCTGCTTTTATTCTAGTCAAAATAAAACAAATAACACTTTCTCCAGAAGAAAGAAATATTATCAGACATACTGTGAAAATTTCCTTGATTATGTAATTTGGGAAATATTTAAAAAAGAGAAAAAAATTCAAAGGGTGGCAAATAATCTGACTTTAACTGTGTGTATATATATATTATTGTTTCTATGTTTGTTTGTGCAGCATGCATACATAATAAGTACACAAGTATATATTAATCAAAACAAACTTTCACTGCTTTTCAGTTTTAGTTCTAGATGCTAAACCAACACTTTTCTGAATAATTGTAAAATAGATACAAATAATAATAAACTATAATACTATATTAATGTATCCTTACATCTTATAAATGACTTGAATGTAAACTGTCTGCTATATCTCTAAGATATATTACTTTTCCCAGTATGGGTGCGACCATCTGCTGCATAAAACATATGCTGGACAAGTTAGTGGTACATTCCACTGTGAAGACTCCAAATTAATAAAGAGACTAAGCCGAAAAGAATATGATTGGATGAATGAATACGCTGAAATGTAAACAAGCAAACTTAAAACTAGAAAAGAGTCAACAAATGGAGTAAATGTTTAACTTTATGTGAAATATCCCTTTAAACATCTCTTGATTGCAGTTGTTCTTAACATGCCAATCTATATCCAGGACTATAGGTTTTGGCAATAAATACATGAGTTGCAGCAGCTGTATAGGTCAGTGAGGTGTAATCACTAACGCTAATCATTATCTTCCTCCGTCAATATGCCATACATCAGGATTTCGAACACCAACCTGTACACAAACAAGAGCCAAGCGATGACTAGTACAGCTACTGGCTTGTTGTAGCTCAAAGCAAACCATCAGTACTCTCCAGTTTGATTGACGTCCTGTATATTTGGGCCTTAGGGCAGAGGATTGTGGGAACTGTAGTGCACAGTGAATGTGTGTTGGAGGCCAGCAGAGTTGCTGAGTAGTGGATGATTATGCAGCCCTAAGGTGTTGATGGCTTCACTGGGCTGGCCTGGAGCTTCCTCCCTGTTGTGTTCCTGATGTTTCTTTCTTTCTTGCTCTCTTTCACAGTCTTATTTTTTTTTACTTTCCTGGGGCCGGGCAAAACTGCCTCGGGGGACTGTGGGTAACTGTGATTGACAGCCAGATGCAGGCAGAGGTCGAAGCTGCTTTAAAACGTCAATGGGCTTTCATCTCGTAGCGGACACCGGCTCTCTTTATACACACGCTCTCGCTTATTCACTCTCTTTATGTGCTCGAGCACACGTAACGTGCAATCGACGCAAAAAAAGTATGGTGCTAATGCTATTGTAATGCAATATGGAGTGAATTAGCCACTTATGGTTACAAGTGCACAAGATAATTTCATGAATTCAGAGATTTTTCCTGCAATACTGGAAGTAAAAGAGTCTAGAGCAGGGGTGCCCAAACTTTTTCATATAAAGGACCAAACACTAAATATCATTGAGAGCCGTGGGTCAAAGGTAAATATACCAAACTTTATTATAACTTATAATAATGTATTTTAAAGTTACAATAAATATGCCATGGGTAATTTCCTCATTTATTTCAAAATATTCCATGAATAAATAGAAAACATTACTTTAAATAGTACTAACTAATGCAGTATAACTTTTTAAATGATAACCTAATGCAATAAAAACATTATAACACAGTGGAGTTGACTTGATTTGCTCACCAATATCTCTATGTACATTTAAACAAAAATCTGATTTATTTATGCCACACATTTAATTTCAGCTACAGTACGTTTTAACAATAAAACAAACGAAGGGTTACATTAAATTTGAATTGACAATCTCAAAATATCCCCATCACTCTCCCTCTTTTCTCAGATGTGATGGGAGGTCAAATCGAAGGATATCAAGGGCCAACTTTTGGTCTAGAGCAATGAAAACTTTCATACTGGTTCAAAATATGATGGTCAACTAGTGTGGTACTTTTCATGACTAATGGAGACACACTGGTTTAGCTAGTTAAGAAGGTCAAAACATATTCCAGCATATAAGTCTGACATGAGGCTTTTTGAAAGAATCAACTTATGAGTGTACAAAATAATATTTTTTTTCTGCTCTGTTGAAAGTAAAACAGCCTAGACCAGTGGTGCCCAAACTCGGTCCTGGAGGGCCGGTGTCCTGTAAAGTTTAGTTTCAACCCCAATCAGACACATCTGGACTAGCTAATCAAGCTCTTACTAGGCTTTCTAGAAACTTCAATTCAGGTGTGTTGAGGCAAGTTGGAGCTAAATTCTGCAGGACACAGGTCCTCCAGGACCAAGTTTGGACACCCCTGGTCTAGACCAAAATATTGTAATCTTCCATGTTGGTCCAACAATGGTTAACTAGTATGGTGCTGGTTGACTATTGGAGATGCTTTGGTTAAGATGGCTAAGAAGCACAAATGTGTAGGAAAAAGAAAAAGTGTGAAAAGTTGGGGGGGGGGGCGATTATGTTGCAAGATCATGAAAATATCTTGCTATAGGATTTTGTCCCATAAAAAGCTTTAAAAAATAAACTTTTCACATGTTTCTTTGTCCTACATGTTTATGCTTTTTAAAGCTTTTTTGGGGGGGATAAACCATATTGCAGGATTGCAAGATGCTTTAAAACATGTTTTATTTATTTTATTTAATTCAAAAGGTAAAAATTATCGACCATTGGACATTGGTCACCTAGCACTGGGATCCCAATGAATCTGGAGCACAACAAAAAAGAAGCTTACAAAAAATAATACATAATTCATTACTAGTGTAAATAATCAGTTATTTAGTAAAACAACAAAGTTTTACCATGTTTATCATGCTAAAAAGAAAACAGTTGTGTTTATAGAAAAACTCTGGTTAACCAACTTGTAATAAAGCTTGCTGACCACAGGAGTCTCATTGGTTAATCTAGTTAAAAAGCCCACTACATATGCTAGAAAAAATAAAGTAGCCTGACAACTTTACTTATCCATTTTAAAACTTGAGCAACAAACAGATAAAAGTGAAACACTGTAGGGAAACATAAACTTTGAAAAAAGTGTGGTTAACCAGCGTGATGCCTCTCATTAAACTGGTTGACCACTGAAGACGCAACATTTAAACTAATTAGGAAGCCCACAACATATGCTGGAAAACAAAATGCAGCACACTCTTTGACATTTCAAGACTTTTTAGCATCAAAACTAGGCATTGGCCAACACACACTTGGATTTGGTGATTTACTGTATGAGGACTCTCCATTGGTGTAGTGTAATTTATACTGTAAAATTGCTTTATGATACCACCTAACTCTAACCCTTCCACTGAACTCAAACCCTTACAAGAAACCTGTGGCAAATTTTGAACGTCATATGACCCTGTTGAAGTATGACTTTTAATCGTTTTGAATTACGAGGACACAGGGCATGTACTCATAAAACACCTCAACATATTGTTATACCTAGGTCATTGTTTCATATTGGAGTCCTCGTAAACCAGCCAAACCGGTGCTCACACACACACACACACACACACACACACATCTGTCTAGCAGGAGCTGGTGGGGGCGTCTCTCATTTCTCATGTGTTTCATCCTCCACGCGTAATCAGATTTCAGTGTTTTTTCGGTGCAGAGGAAAGAAGACCGCTCACTTTCAGAAGGATGCACCTCAGCCTCGCTGTCTCTGTCTGCTCCTCCATAGTCTGAGCATTAGCATCGTCTGAATTACAAACATGTCCTACCTGCTGACTTACACACTTTGGTAAATGTAGTGCGAGCTCCGGGTCCGTGAGTGATGTAGTGCCGGAGAGGAATTGCGCATCTCTATTATTAATGTGCGTGTAGAAGTAAAAATGCTAATCTTGTCAGTATTAATAGCCCGAACGCTCTCTGGGCTGCCTTGAAGTCCTGCGTGAAGTGATGTCAGGGTCCACTTCTACACACAAGCACTCGTGTTATCATTCAGTGTTCACATACACTTAGAATTGCACAATGAGAGAGAGAGAGAAGGAGAGGGAGAACTGTGGCCCCTGGCAGGGTAAATGGATGGCTCAGGTTTCAGCTCTGTGAGTGTTGGATGAAGAGAGAGAGAGAGTGAGAGGGCTGTGAAGGATATTCTGAATCACAAAAGGGTCAGAGGATGAAAAATAGATGGACATGTTAGTTCAGCTCTGGGTGAATTCAGAGCTGGTCGCTCACCTTCCCTCGGAGCTCACCTGACCTCCTGTCTGTGGCACCAATCTTTTTTATGAATACGCCGCAGAGCTGTTTGGTTTGGAGGAGTGTGTCCTTTGTATGTAAGTCTTTCAAAAGAACACGGCTAAGGTCTGCTCTAAATACTAGTGAGAAGGAATGTTATCCCGGATAGTTTGTAAAATGAAAATTACACACTGTAAAACTCTGCTCTGGCGAGGTCTGATGTTGAACATTTTCTCTACAAAAGTGACTTTTGTTGTTATTTATAGTTTGGATTATATATTGTAAAGGATGTGGAGAGAGACAGATTTATCTATATAGCATTACTACACTACTATCACTTGTTTAAAAACTTTTCAACACCAAAAGTTGTTGGAGCTGAGGCCAATGTCCTATAAAGCCTTTCAAAAGAGTAAATGATTGTTGTTTTTAGTTTGAACTATATGTTGTATAAGATGGAGAGAGAGAGACTTTCAAAGCTCTTTTAATTATAAACAATTGCACAAATAAAACATACAAAATCCTGATCAAATGACAAAAAAACACACAAAAGAGAGAGAGAGAGACTACAAATCACTCGCTAAAAACCATTTCAACACCAAAAGTTGTTGGAGCTGAGGCCAATGTCCCATAAAGCCATTCAAAAGAGTAAATAAATCAAAACACACATGTATTACAGAAGAAGAAACACAGTCAATTAACAGATATTTTTAACAGTGTGTAATCTTTGAGGAGAAAGTGATTCCAAAATGGATTGTGAGGAGCTCAGTGAACAAATGAATACCAGATGATGGACAAAGAAAGATTTTATTATAACATGTCTAATATTGATATGCATTATTGCCATTTCGATTATTTATGATCTTCAATTTTTGCTTATAAAAGATATGTATATATATATATATATATATATATATATATATATATATATATATATATATATATATATATATATATATATATATATATATAATTTTTTTTTTTTTTTTTTTAGCAAGGATGCCTTAAACTGATAAAAAATGACAGTAGACTATTATATTGTTAAAATAGGCATATTCGTAATTGACAATGAACGCCAGAACAGAGTAATCCATAATTTTATTTTGTGTAGGCTGTTATAGCAAACAACAACCAATGCTTTGTCTGGGATACTTCATGAAGTATAAAGAGCTTGCCAAATTTTTTTTTTTATTTCATTTTATTTTATTTTGTTTTATTTTATTTTATTACTTTAAAAAATGTATTATTAATGTATATCACTCGATTTAATTTTAAATTTAATTTTAATTAAACTTTATTTACATTTTTATTTTATTTCATTATATTTTTATTTCATTTTATTTATTTTATTTATTTTATTTATTATTTAATATTAAGTTTTGATTAAACTTTATTTACATTTTTATTTTATTTCATTATATTTTTATTTCATTTTATTTATTTATTTTATTTATTTTATTTATTTTATTTATTTTATTTATTATTTAATATTAAGTTTTGATTAAACTTTATTTTACAATTATTTCTTGTTTACATTTCATTTTATAATTAATTAATCGCCTGATAGGAGCACAGAAGTTCAACTTAATTTACTGTTATTTTATTTTTATTTATTTTTTTATTTTTTATTTTATTTTATTTTATTTAAGCAAAGAAGTTCTTCTCTATGCAGCTTTCAAATCTAGTGAAACAAAAGCTTATTTTTGTGGGATTTGTATTTTTATTTTGGTGGGTTTTAAACACGAGCAATTTCAAAACATGCTTTGGATTCCATTGTTCGTTGCTCTTGTTTACTATAGTTGATGACATCATTGCATCACTGCCTTCTTAATGACATCATGCAAAGAGAGAAATCATTGATGGTTTGGAGAGACAAGAATTTAGGATGGATGACTGCATAATCTTACAGTGATTAGTGTAACGGACTAAATAATTGTGTAGTTATGGTTGATGTACACCCATTTTAGGCCTTGCCTAAGATCTGATGAGTTTAAATCAGGTGTGTGTGTGTGTGTGTGTGTGTGTGTGTGTGTGTGTGTGTGTGTGTGTGTGTGTGTGTGTGTGTGTGTGTGTGTGTGTGTGTGTTTGATTAAACAGACACGTAAAATATGCATGACTCCAGTTGAGTTAAAACAATTAATGAATGTGAATAGTCTTTCCTGACAGTAGCGTGATATATGTGCAGATTGATGTGTACCGGACATGTTTGTTGTTTTTGGGCACTGGTGCCGTGCTGTCAGGGCTCAGGGTGGAGGGGAGTCCTAAAAAAACAATGCAGACCACAGTGGGAGGCTGTAGTCTACTTCCTGTGCAGTGCATACTGGGAAGTATCAAATGCACAGACACGACCATCCTAAACAAAACAGCACTCCCTATAATTCTTAAACATCTGTGACTGACAGCTGTGCTATAGCGTATAGTCTGGGTAAAAAATAGCTTACCTCAAAATGACCTGTGTGTAAATCTGGCCACGGTGTATTTTCATATAAGGTGGAGGCATCCTAATTTGCACCTATAGCACAGACAGGGCTTATTTTGCTCTGCTTTTCCGCTGTGCTTCTCGCTCTCACTCACCCTTTCTCTAAGGTCTAAAATCTCTAGCACAGAATGGCCTAAATAGTTGACGCAGTGCCTCTGGAGAACTGGGACATAATTCATTTGGGTCAGTGTGGCTCTCACAACCCCTTCACAAACATCTGAACAAAAGCAGACAGAAACATGAGCAGGCAGGGAGTCAGATTTAGGCTCAGTGAAAAAGAACAGAAATGAGAGAGAGAGAGAGAGAGAGAGAGAGAGAGAGAGAGAGCAACAAGGTGACTACAGACTAAGGCCGTACTCACACTAGGTACAGTTGCCTCGAACTGGGCCAAAGCACGCTTGTCCCCCCTCCCGTCTCCCCCGACGGCCCGCGCTCACACCATATCGGGCCTCGGCACGCTTACGTCATCGCTGCTGCGCTGTTCAAAAGCGCTCTCTATGGCAAGCCTTTTTAGCATTTAAATCTTTGTTCTGACTCCATAAATATATTTAGAGATATCTCTAATTATATTTTGACTAGTCATAATTATAATTCGACTAGTCAGAATAACAATTACTGATATCTGCAATTACAATTGTACTAGTACGAAATCAGATTGGAGATATCTGCAAATATATTATGACTAGTCCTATTCCTCCATTGACTTCCATTGAAAAATATTTGCAGATATCTTTAAATGAGTTTTGACTCGTCACAATTGTAATTAGAGATATCTCTAACTGAGTTTTTACTAGTCATAATACATTTGGAGATATCTTTAATTCGTCGTATTAAGAGATATTTACAAATATATTTGAAGATATCTCTAATTAATTTACTAATAGTCGAATTACAGTTGTAGATATCTTGAATTGGATTTTTGACGAGTCAAAACTCAGAGATATCTGCAAATATTTTTCAATGGAAGTCAATGGAGGAATATGACTAGTCATAATATATTTGCAGATATCTCCAATCTGATTTCGTACTAGTACAATTGTAATTGCAGATATCTCTAATTGTCATTCTGACTAGTCGAATTATAATAATGACTTGTCAAAATATATAATTATATCTCTAAATATATTTATGGATAGTCAAAACAAGGTTTAAATGTTAAAACGGCTTGCCATACGCTCTCACTCAGCAGCACAGTGGAGCTTTCTTTAGTTATATCCTTTCAGTCGTTTGTTATGCAGTGACATGCAGTCAAATATTTCGCCAAACAGTCCTTAGGGATGCGGTGACACGCAGTCAGATATTTTACCGAACAGATCCGCCACTTTTGGCGCTCATAAACAATCATAAAGCTCTCGTGCTGCAGGAATAAGGAGGTCTGCTGAAGGCGCGCAGCTGACGTGCAGTGAGGAGTTTGCGTCTTTAATAAACTACGGCAGTTTGCGATCACTGAACAGTAAGAATGATTAATAAATCCATATCAAACAGTCCCTTAAAAGTCACGTCTCGCTTTCGGTTTCGGGCTTTGGCGCGTTTCGCGCTCACACACAAGCATACCGCGCCAAAGCCCAAGTGTACCGCGCTCAGGCACACCTCTTCCAACCGGGCCAGGGCCGGCCAAGTGAACCGTGCTTGAGCCCGATTCAGCGCACTCACACTTCTCAAACGATCCGGGAAACGGGCCTGGGCACGGTACGGATGGCATAGTGTGAGTAGGCCCTAAATGATCAACCTCATGGCCTATTGCTGAACAGGCAGCGGACTTTCTATAGTGGCATGTCAACTGGTTTGATATGTGCACAAGAAATGTACATAACACACAAAAACAAAGCGAAGAAAAAACATTTTCCTTTTATTTCTTTATTTTTTGCACTTGTTTATTTACAGTTATCAGTATGAATGTTCAATGTGTTTCCAGAAAGAAGAATATAATTATATAATTAAGCAACTTTTGCAAAGAATGTGGCATGAGTTCTAGTCCAAAAAAGCAAATCATAAACAATAATAGCAAATAGGTTAACAAATCATTTACCAAATAAATAAATACAATAATTTTTAGGAGCAAAATAATAATATTTTTTAATAATCGTTAAAAAATAAACAAATAAATACATAGATAGATGGAGGTGAGGAAAGAAGAGGAAAAAAGTAAACCATACAATCTAATAAAGTACTAATATTGATGACTCATTAGTCACAAAGCCTCTGGAAAAGCATACAAAATAAAATAATATATAATCTCTATCCGTCCGTCCGTCCGTCCGTCCGTCCGTCTGTCTGTCTGTCTGTCTATCTATCTATCTGTCTAATTTATCTATCCATCTATCCAAAATATGACCTTTTATAATTCATAATAGGGACTCTTTAATAGGAAAAAAATAAGTGCCATATAAAATTGCAGTACAACTCAACAAATGTAAGTTTCTGCAGTCATACTATAGCTTTAAGAGAGACACTATCCAAAAACAATGTCATTAGCATGCAATGGATAAATGGCTGAATGACCATTTTTGGTTGAATTGCTTTAAAGAGGTAAAAAGACTACTACTTTAGAAGCCACGGAGGGCTAATCTGCCTCTTATTATTGTTTGTTGTTCGGCTCTAGTGGGGAAAAAAAAGGCAAACAGCTGGCCGTATACTACCCAATTACCTCATTCTTCTGTTCTGACAGGTTGAGTTTTATCTCCCGAGCAGATTACACACCGAATGTTTACAGTAAGTGACTGAGAGCAAGACGATACCACCGAAAACCGATAAAAACAGCTAAATTAATGTATAGAGTTTAGAGGAAGGCAGTGATCCAATACCGCAACACCAGCGCTTACATAACTTCCTGTCCTGATTTCTGCTGCGTGTTTGTGTTTGGTTTTGAACTGACAGGCCTGCTTCTCGCTCTTTGTCTTTCTCGTTTTCTCCGTTCATGAGGCGAAATGGAATGATGCAATTTTCTAATTCAGTCAAATAAAGCTCTCCTTTTGTCAGCTGTCAGACGCCGGGCTTACAGAGGTCAGAGGTCGCGGTGCTGCTCTTAGGAGAGCATTCATCGATTAGCCGTCAAGCCGCTGCCGCCTCGTCTCTTCCGAGTGGGAGCGATGGAGGGATGTTGAGCTCCATTTCCATAATTGCTCAGCGCCTTAAGTGCTGGTACCTTTAGAACAGGGGGAAAAAAACAGATGCAGAAATTATAAGGCAAATACAGTTATTGAATATCAGTGTATGTACCAACTGGGTGATATTGATCTGTAATTGAGCAGGAATAATTCTTCCAGGCACGAAAGGTTGGGCCTAGAATGGGAAATGAAACGCAATATCTGCTATGCGGTTTAGCTTTATATTGTCACATTTATTCTCGTGTTGTTATGTAAATGTGGCTCGGTGCTGTTTCAGGAATGCGATACTGTAAGCTAGTATCATGTTGGAGTTTTGCATTACATCATAACTATTTCGCTTCATCAAGAAACTTGTAAAGTTATTGATTCGGCTCTAATATGAATATTGAAAAACACATCCATCCATCCATTCAATCTTCCACCCACCTACCTTTCTTTCTTTCTTTCTTTCTTTCTTTCTTTCTTTCTTTCTATCTATCTATCTATCTATCTATCTATCTATCTATCTATCTATCTATCTATCTATCTATCTATCTATCTATCTATCTATCTATCTATCTATATCTATCTATCTATCTATCTATCTATCTATCTATCTATCTATCTATCTATCTATCTATCTATCTATCTATCTATCTATCTATCTATCTATCTATCTATCTATCTATCTATCTATCTATCTATCTATCTATCTATCTATCTATCCATCCATCCATCCATCCATCCATCCATCCATCCATCCATCCATCCATCCATCCATCCATCCATCCATCCATCCATCCATCCATCCATCCATCCATCCATCCATCCATCCATCCATCCATCCATCCATCCATCTATCTATCTATCTATCTATCTATCTATCTATCTATCTATCTATCTACACATCCATCCATCCATCCATCTATATATCCATCTATCTATCTATCTATCTATCTATCTATCTATCTATCTATCTATCTATCTATCTATCTATCTATCTATCTATCTATCTATCTATCTATCTATCTATCTATCTATCTATCTATCTATCTATCTATATCTATCTATCTACGTACCTATCTACCCATCCATCCATCCGTCCGTCCGTCCGTCCGTCCGTCCATCCATCCATCCATCCATCCATCCATCCATCCATCCATCCATCCATCCATCCATCCATCCATCCATCCATAACACCTAGCAACACCCTAGCAACCATGCAATCATCTATCTGTCTATCAATATGTCTGTCTATCCATCCATGGCCCTTTGATTGATTGACAGCCATCATTTGCCCACTTAATGCTAGAGGGATGGAACAAACTCAGCAGAGCAGAGCAGAGCACGGCAGACAGCTCATCTGTTTACCATTTGAGTCCGGCCAGGAAGAGAGGTCACAGGTCAGCAGCATGTTCTGAAAGGTGAATGCCGAGACCGAAAGAGAGAAAGACACGGGACAGAAGGGATGACGGGTGGTCCTGTCACAACATGGCCGCTTCCTTCCACACGAAGACCACTAAACCGCAGCGTTTCCTCTCCCGGAGCGGCTCCTATCATTAGAATGTGGAATAACACACCAAATTGAGTGATGACGGTGGGCCCATGGAGGCCTTCTTAAGCAGTAAAGGGCCCCTGATAGCTGTGGACATGGCTTTTATCGACCCCGCACTTGTGCGTATTAATAAGGTCTGCTGCTCACATTCACTCCTCTCAGATCTCCTTATCTGTGTTTCCTCCCACATGACAGATGAGTGTGTCTGGGGCGCAGCATGGTCAGACAATGGCTGTGTGTGTGTATGTGAAAATGTGTTTGTAATGAGGAGTCCAGACCAACAGTGCTGTGATTGCTGCTGATTTAGGGCTGTGCTCCGTGCTGTTAATGGTCTCACACTGCGATAGAGAGGTGGCTTTGGGGGCAGGGCCGTATTTAACAGCCCCTGACTGCTCATTACTGGACGTCCCTGATCACCCGCACCCAGTCTTATCGTTTTAGGCTGCTGGCTGAGATTTTTTGAGCATGAAAACAATTAGATGCGAGATTTACGTCTGCATAGTCGTTTTTACAATAATGAGAGCTGAAACGTGGAGGATAAACACGGGGAGAGACAGCCTGTTTTATTGAAGCTCTCGTTCCCTGACCTCTACATTACTACATCATCAAATTACAAATTCCATTACAATGAAATGTTTACAGCATCGCTGCTCTGCCACATCTTGCTTTGACCCATCCGCGTGTCCGTGCGTTTGCGAGGAGATGACTATTTGCTGAGCGCAGGGGTGTGCATGTGCATGAATACTGAGATTGCACTCGACGTAGCAGATGAGACTCTTTCCAGCAACCTGAATGAATATCTAGAGGTTTGCACGGAGAGAAAGAGACACCTGTCTTGCTGTCACTTCATGGCATGTGCAAATGCACAAGCATTTGGTAGAAAAGTACAGCTTTGAACCACCTTCGTTCAATCTGCTGGTAGGTTGTAAAGGTGCTACATAACTAATTGGCACTCACATGACAAGATCAAGCTCTTTATTGTTATGTTCCCTTGAAGGGATAATTCATATTCACAATGTACCCATTGCAATAGCAAATCCATATGCTGTGACTGTGGAAATATAAAATAAATTAATAAATAATTTCTGAGAGTTTTTACATAGATCTTTTTGATAAAATTACAATTCAAATCATCCTAAAATTAGAATAATCGAACATTACATCTTTTCAGCCGATTCGAATGTTATCACTCGATTGAATGGGCATTATCAGTGGTTATCAGCTGATAGGTATAGGCCAGTAGGGGCATTTTTTGGTTAATCAGCTATAGATCACATTTGGCTGCAGTTGGAAGTTAACAAGAATTATTTGTAATATTTATAAAATTTCCCACAATTGTATTTTATTAATTTTCCCAGAGATGGGTTGCGGCTGGAAGGGCATCCGCTGGGTAAAAACTTGCTGGATATGTTGGCGGTTCATTCCGCTGTGGCGAACCCGGATTAATAAAGGGAATAAGCCGACAAGAAAATGAATGAATGAATTTTATTAATGTCTACTCCTACCCCAACCCTAAACCCAGGGCTTAATTTGTGCCAGAACATGCCAGATCCGGATTCAGCACCTCTGAAATCTGATACGGCACCTCATTTTACCAATTCCGCTCCTCAACCGCCCTCCTCCACTGTCTGCTGTTCACTTGTTTCCTCGGCCCCCCAACCCTCTTCACTTTCGTCCACCACACCTCTCCGCAAATCAAATGATAACATTCGAATCGCGAATGTTTTCGAATTACATTCGAAAAGAGTTTTTATCTTGTTTTTTTTAATAAGAATTATTAAAGTATTCACCATCATATTCTTTGAGGATGTTAATTTGTTTAGGAGTGACAGTAACAACATTTACAGTGTTCAAAAAGATTCAGAAAAATGTTTCACAAAAAATTTAAAGTTACTTTTCAACCTAAGAATAAGGAAAATGGCAACCTCTTGCTTAATCATCTTCAAAAAGTTTTTTTTTTTTTTCTGGCCATGTTTTAAACAGCTTTAGTTTTTGTCTAAATGTAGTTAGTTTGTTACTCTGGGAGAATTTAGGTCTGGTATTGGACTCTACTGGCATCTCTCAGGGCTCAGTTTTAGGTCCTCTACTTTTTTAAACCTTTAATTATTCTATTTAACTAGATTTTAAGATCTTTAAATATTTGATTCTGATGATAAACAGATTTGTGTTGAGTGTAAATGTGGCCAAGATGATGCTGTTGTGTTTTATGGTGATAACTTATATTTGACTTTCAGAAAAAATATAAGAATCATGATCTTTGATTCTTCATTAACATTTTAGTCCCATGTACAAAATTTTGTGAAAACATTCTTTCTTTATTTACTTATTTATTTATCTTATTTTACTTCGGCTTAGTCCCATTATTGATCAAGTGTCACCACAGCGGAATAAACCGCCAACTTATCCAGCATATGTTTTACACAGTGAATGCCCTTTTAGCCACAACCCAGCCCTGCAAAACATCCATACGCTCTTGCATTCAAACTCATACACTACGGCCAATTTAGCTTATTCAGTTTACTTATAGCACGTCTTTGCACTGTGGGGGAAACCGGAGCACCTGGAGGAAACCCACCTAAACACGGGAGAACATGCAAACTCCACACAGAAATGCCAACTGACCCAACCAGGGCTCAAACTAGCGACCTTCTTGCTGTGAGGCAACAGTGCTAACCACTGAGCCACTGTATGGCCCTTATTTATTTATTTATCTATCATTTAGTATTATAAGTGTTTGCAGTGTTCAGATATTCAAGCCATAACTGTCTTATTCATACAGTACTTCATAACAAACAGGAATAGACGAAAGTTTATTTGAAACAAGTATATGCAACAAACACTTTAATAACAAGTGCAATAGATCAAACATATTCAGAGTTTGTGCTTTGTGCAATCCAGGTCAAAGTCATGAACTGTCGGAGAAAAGAAACATTAAAAATGCATGAAGAATATTAGTCTGTTTTTTAAATGGATTTAGAAGGACTGTTGTTTGATTAAGGGTTGAATTTACTTGCCTTTTTGATGTTGAATTGTAAATGAGCGCTTGTAAATTAGCTGCTTTATTTTGCTGTTTAATGCATCATGTTGTAAGTGTGCGTGAATAGCAGGGATGTTAATTAGTAAAAATGCTCTAAAAGGGATTCGGGATTTATGTGGCCATCACATGGCCGCTTCCTGAGAGATGCAGAAAAAAGGCAGAGGAAATGCGGGAGCACGGAGAGCGCTGGCTGGGTAAATAAATTCATAAAAGGTCCATGTGATATATGGTGCCGAGATCCTCATGGACAAATGCAGGAAATTTTTGTGACCTGAATTCACAGGAAGAATACCATAAATTTGATGGTGTTGGTGCTCTTTCTTTCTCGTTCTCTCACTGGTTAGCATGATAAGTGGTTTAGCACAGATTCAGGAATGAGTTAGATTATAGATTAGAGTGTAAGGGAAAGGAGAGGAAGACTCGAAGACTCAATCCTGCGCTCCTGGACAGCGAATCTGGAAAGATTCATTCAATTTGTTTTTCAAATGAGGTGTGAAATGGGGCTCTGCCACTCCGTTGGCTCTTTGTTTTGTTCCCACACCTCTGATTTGTTTGGACACCCTCAACGAGGAGTCGTCTGTTAAGTGCCACACTCAAGCTGTGTAGGCAGATTAGCCTCGCTCTAAACACTCCGTAATTGAGAGCACAAGCAAACGGGCCGCACAAGTGCATTTCAAATCCAATACTCTTCTCTAGGTCTCTTTAATATCCTTCGTTTTCGCTTCTAGCTCTTTTGCACTGAGTTATAAATAAAAAGACCAGCTCACGTAAAAGATGTACAGATTTGCGTCTGAACACTCCCTCAACTCCCACAGCTAACATTATGATTCCTGACAAAGGTAATGTAGAGCGAAACACAAAGTTCAAACTCCCACTTCTAAATCCCTCTTTAGATAGCTGCAATGCCTTCACCTCAAACACACAACCTAGTCTCATTAAAAAAATAAACTTTCTCTACCTACATTTTCACGAAAACTCAAATAATGTACCTACTGTATATGTACAAATCACTACACTTTTCAGCAGAAAACAGCTTCATGTGTGCGTCCAGCCTGATTTCAAGAGAAAACATAACTATTTTACGTTTTGTCAGTTTTGTGGCTAATTCGTAAGAAATCATATATGCTCAATCATATAAAAATGTACCATTTTAAAATATTCAATTCAGTTTGTTTATTTCTATAGCGCTTTTAAACTGTATATTGCATCTAAGCAGCCTCCCATTCTGTAGAAGTTTTAGTCAAATGAAACTGCATCAGTTCAGTTTTAAGAGTTTAAGTTCAGTTTAGTTCACTTTAGTGTGGTTTAATTTTCGCTGCCGAAAGTCCAAACACTGAAGAGCAAATCCATCAATGCGCAGCTCCACAAGTTCCAACCAAGTAAGCCAGTGGCTACAGTGGTGAGGAACAAAACTTCACCAATTGATGAAAGTGAAAGAGAAAAAACTTTGAGGGAAAAAAAGCTTGAAAAAAGAGGCATGGCATTCAACCCCACCCCTAAACCCAAACATCATTGGGGGATGAGCAAATCATAATAAATTGTACAAACGAGATTCATACAAATTAACCACTAAATCAAAATTTGCCACAAATTGCTACGAAAAGTTTCGAATTGCATTACAATGTTGGAGCATCATGTAAAATTGTGACAGTTTACAATAAGGTTTTATTAGTTCAATTAACATTTGTACAGCATTTATTAATCACAGTTCAGCATTTAATATTTCATTATTAAAATCCAAATGCATGCTTGTTAACATTTGTTAATGCGCTATGAGTTAACTAATAAGCCATTTTTTCTCCAACTAACAAGAATAAAGATGAATAAATACTGTAATAAATGTATTGTTCATTGTTTGTTCATGCTAGTAAATACAATTAACTCACATTAACTAATACAAACGTATTGTAAAGTGTTACACATACAATAAAATCATATGTGAAGCAGACATGAATTGAGCTTTTCTTTCCATGTCCGTCAGCTTGCATCACATAACCAGCTTGTCTCAAACAGTAAACTTTCCTTACAAACTAATATTGATGACTCACCTGGTACATTTATGATATTAACCTTGTGATATTAACCGTTTAGTGCCACACACGTTTGGGGCCACACACTGGACATTTCAAGGTAACACTTTATTTCGATGGTCCATTTGAGTATGTCTGCTTAATATCTGTTGATATTGATCCTTCAACAGACATTTAACTGACTATGAAAAACTTTGCAAGTACTTGTCAACTTACGCTAATGAGAATTAGTTGGCATGTAGATGCAGTGTAACTTAAATTCAACAAACCGATTATCAAAATAAAGTGTGACCGTTTATTTTAGTAAATACTTCAACTAACATAACATAATACAACCTTATTGTAAAGTGGTACCCATAAAATCAAATCAAATGTGAAGAACACATGATACTGACTTAAAAAAAAATTCAAAGCCACACTTTTATGTTTGTTTCATTATGAAACTCACATCACATAATCAGATTTATGCATGTCTTGTCTCAAATAGTTATTTTTCTTTACTAACTTACATTGATGGTTCACCCAGTACATCATTTGTGATATTAACCTTGCGATATTAACCTTTTTGTGCCTCACACTGGCATTTCACTTCCAATCTGGCAACATCCAGCATAATCAAGCTATACCAGATTCACATCCATTTCAAAAACTGAACACACTTTTGGCGTCACTCACTGGACACATCATAATCTCGAAACAAACAAGAAGCAACAAAATATCATTTTGTCAAAAAAGAAAAAAAAAAAGTCACCACGGGCACATTTTTTTTCCACAGAGCCTGGGTTGCAAAAACAACACCAGGCTCATCAGCTCTGTCTTCACCTCTTCAGGAAGCAGGGAGGGAGACCTCCGAAACACAGACTGACAGAGATGCTCTGTTGACAGAAAGATGCTTGAGATGCAGAAAATAACAGCGTGTGTGTGTGACTGCAGGAAGGAGAGCTTTGCTACACTGTGACCTTTAAACCAGGTCTCACATCTGGCTTAAACCCCCCGCTTCTGAAATCATCCCCCCTACAAGGGACAGGAAGCTGCTTTTCCCTCATCCTTCCAAAAACAGGCCAGACAGACCTCCACGCAGCAGTCGACCCCCTTCCAATGTCAAAAACACACACTCGGCCTATAAGGCGCATAATAGATTAAAACAGAAGGCTTTCCCTGGGATTTTTTAAATGAATCACGTGTAGTAGTGTACAATACTGTGCAAAAGTCTTAGTTACACACTGTACAACCCAATAAGGTAAACCAAACATATGAGTAAACCGATTGCAACAAACCATTTAAGTTCAAAAAGTAATCTTAATGAGTACTGTGAACTTAATTAATTTGAGTAAATGAAGCAATTTAAACACAGTAAAAGCCAATAAATGAAGAGAACTCAAACTAACTGAGTACTGTAAATCCCAATAAGTTAAGGCTACTCAAACTGTTTGAGGAAACAGATTGCTACAAACCATTTGAGTTAAAAAAACTAATCTATATGAGTACTGTAAACTTACTCTTTTTAAGTTTGAATGAGGTATTTAATAAACTCATTACCTTCAACATGAGTTCAAATCTCTTTTCAAATGAATAGAATTAACTTTCAGTATTTTCAGTACTTTCATTTTGAGTTAAATACACTCATTTCATTTGATAAAGTTGACTTGGGTTTTGCGGTGCATGTATTTTCACCACCAACAATAAAAAGGTGGTTTAAATTTAGTCTTACACTCAGAAAAATAACGTTGCTGTTTGTTCAATCTACTTATTTAAAATGAGCTTAAACAACATGTATGTTTTTTTTTTTTGGGGGGGGAGACATAATTGTTTTATGTTCAATCCACTTAAATGTTTAATACTAGGAAGCTAACTTAATTCCTTCATGTTGTCTCAACACAAATCCATTGTGTGGAACCCAACATTTTTTTTTTACAGTGTATGGGGTCATTTATTGGTAGAAAAACCTTAAATTAAGTCTTAAGTTGTGTGAATATATATATATATATATATATATATATATATATATATATATATATATATATATATATATCATTAGAATGTTAAATAAGGATCATCTTCCATAAAGACATTTTGTAAATTCCTTCCATTTCAAAACTTCATTTTTGATTAGTAATATGCACTGCTAAGAACTTCATTTGGACAATTTTGTATCTGTATCCCCTATTCATTGTCATGCCCCTGCCAAATACACTGTAAAACCCAACTTTATCTAGTAAAATGAGTGTAGTTAACTCAAAATTTACTGAAAGTTAATTCTACTCATTCGAAAAGAGTTTTGAACTCAGTGTTGATGATAATGAGTTTATTAAATACCTCATTACTTTAACTTAAATGGAGTAAGTTCACAGTACTCATCGATTAGTTTAACTCAAATGGTTTGTAGCAATCGGTTTTCTTAAATGGTTTGAGTTGCTTTAACTCATTGGGTTTTACAATACTCAGTTGGTTTGAGTTCTCTTCCTTTATTGGGTTTTACTGTACTCAAATTGCATTGTTTACTCAAGTTAACAGTACTCATTAGGATTAGTTTTTGAATATTTTGTTGCAATCCTGTAAAAAGTATTCAATGGTCACATATCAGTTTATATTTCAAGATATTTTTAATTTTTGCTATTAATTGTTATAATACAATTGATTTTTGTATGTCAGCAGCCAAAACAATAGACATAGATCTGATCTCACCATCATTCACTCCATGTGGAAATACATGAAGTAACAGAACAAAATATGACTAAATCCATTAAAACTGTGCAAATGTCTCCAAGATGCTTCAAGAAATCTGTATAAAAAAACAATGTGCAAATTGGGATAAAAGCTGCTTTTAAAGTGTGCTCACACCAAATGTTCATTTAATCTAGATTCTTGAAATGTATTGGAGACTTCCCTACAGTTCTTCTGTATAGTCTGTCCCAGCTTGTTATTTTCTTTATGCCTTTCCATAACAAAGATAATTTTTTAAAAATTAAGTTGATACTTTCTACTGACACAGCAAAAGATAGAAATAACTTACTTAATTTTTGTTGTTGTTGGGGAAAATAATAGACTTTTACACAGAACTGTAGTTTAAATACTGGCCATATATAGGTGTGAGGGAGGGCTTTGTGAGAGTATGGCAACTGGACACTACCCCGTGTTGCTCCAGGCAGCAGCTTCAGCTCTGGTTGATGTATGGCCAGGCAGGCTGTTTCAACGGGAACCAATCCATCACACCACCGTCAGCCGTCAACAGGCCTGCCCCGTGCAGCACGGCCGACCTCCACTCACCACAGGCACTGAGCCAGGAGAGAGAGAGAGAAATAAGAGCAGACCTCACAACTTTACAATGGCTGTTATCGGTGCTTCACTGATTGTGATCTGTTACACGCGGCCAGGCGACAAATCGGCCTGATTGACATGTCTGCTGTCCTCCGGGCTCCACGCACCCTGAGTTACAGCTCACCTGAAATAGCCAGGTTAATGTGTGTTAGGGATCTGCACTGCGTCTGTCATCATACCCTTAAAGGGATAGTTCCCACAGAAATGAAATTTTGCTGTTCATTTGGTCACCTTCACACCATTCAAGGTGACTTTTATCCTACTGAGTTGAACATTGTATATGAGTTTGATTGTTCATATAATGTAAGTCAAAGGCTTCCATACTTGTCAACATTGAGATGTAAAAATAGGGGATATGCACACCCCCATACCCCCCCCCCAAAAAAAATGTAATAAATAAATTAAACCTACCCAGAAGAACTCAAAAAATGACCCCAAACTCCTTAATCTGTTCATTCAGAGCAGTTTAATTGCATATAAGCCTAGCTGAAACTAAAAGTTAGAAATATGGGGAGGAAATTTGCTTCAAATGATAGAATACAAAATAATAATAATAATAATTAAAAACAGTGGACTATACAGAAAATAAATCAAGTCATAAAATCTTGTTCACTTTTTATTTACTCTATTTAAATATTGATTATTAGGTGAAGAACAGCGGATCTCTTATTTTGATCCGCTGTTTTGTTTGATAGCAGATTTGCCACTTTAAGAATGCACCGATCTATAATGAAGGCATTCGATTTCTTTCGTATTGACTTGTGCTTATTTAAGACAAAATTATTTGTGATTAAAATAACACACGCCTGGACGGACATGTTTACATGTTAATAAGTGTATTTGTATGTTTAAAAACACATCCAAATCTCAAAGCATCCACTTTTGCTCTTCTTCAAATAGCGTGTACATAAGGCGATCTGAGAACAGTGTCTTTATAAAGAGCGTGTCCATCAGTCAGCAACGATACTAAGGCTGCATAGGAAGGGCGACAATCGACACATAGCTTTAATGGAATGAAAGGGAATGCAGTCGTTTTTTTATATTAATTTTAATTTGCTTTCAATCAAAAGTAAAGCAAAGCATAATTCTCTTGAACAGCTTTTGCATTTAAATCACATTTGAGATCAGCCCTTTACTTTCACTTTATACAAAAATACTTAAAATATGGGAGATTACGGGATACTACTTAAATATAATAGTAGGATGGAATAGTACAATACAGGAGATGGCCAGCAAAAACGGGAGGGTTGAAAGGGAAGCTGGCTACTGGCACTTAGAGAGTAAGATAAAACATACAGGTAAATCAAAATTAATACCTATGGGTCCTGACAATAAGTGTTATGAAGCATTTTTTTGTTCCTGCCAGCCTTTGACTTGCATTTATTTAAATCATAAATGTTTCTTTTATAGAAACAAATCACCAATTTATTGGATAGTCTGAAAATTAGGTAGGTTAATCACCTTTTTTTTTTTTTTGGATCAGCTGTCCCTTTAAAAGGACACATGGTTCCCACGCACAAACATTGATGTCATGTACACATAATCTTTCATTTATGTTTAAAGTATTAGGCCACACAAAAATGAAAATTCATCTTAGAATAATGCTAGTTACATGCTAATTCATACTGGAATCATGCTAACAACATGCTAATTTGTGTTAGAAACATGCTAACAACATGCAAATTTATGCTGGAAACATGCTAACAACAAGCTAATTCATGCTAGTATCATCTTATTACCAACCACAGACACATAGATCAACTTTAAAGCTTTTTACTGGCTTGTTTCAGTCTTAAAAGGGGTTATATTGTTGACTGCAGTGATCCTAAACATTATTTTAGCCACTTTGATACTTTTTAAACTAAATAAGCTACTTCCAACATGCTTTCTCAAGCCACCGTAAAGTTTATCCTCAAACTTTTACATCTGGTCTCCATTTAAGTTTCTTTCTTCTGTTGAACACAAAAGAAGATATTTTGAAAATGCTTATTGTTAAGATTCATTGACTTCCATCATTTTCTTTTACCCTACAATGAAAGTCGATGGGTCAGCCAGCATTCTTCAAAATATCTTCTTTTGTAAGAAACTCATAAAGGTTTAAAACCACATCAGGGAGAATAAAGGATGAAGTCATTTTCATTTTCTTTGAACAATCCCTTTAAAAGTAGATCATTTTCTTTTTGTGGGATTTTAAAAGTGCATTTATACAACAGACAATTTTAATAAGATGTTTTATATCTGAATTTTATGAATGAATAAGTACAGCGGCTTGAAAAAAATGGCATAATTAGGCCATGTTTTGTAAAATAAATAGACTGTATATCTTGTGCATGTCACGTAAATAGTTAAATATTTGATTTTATTAATTTATAATAGTTTATTATACTCATTGTAACAACCGAATTAAACTAATTATCCATTCAATCATTAAATTCAAAATAATATTCTCTAAAAAATAATCTGGCTCAAGTGAAATGTCTTAATGGCACACTGAAAATCATTTTTGCCATTATAATCCAATGAAAACACAGAACGGCACTGTCTCCTAAGCTTATAAATCAGTATCACCAATTGAAGCATACAGATCAGGACCCGGAGAGACAAGCAGACAGAAAGAGAAGGAGATAGATGAGTGTAATGCAAGGAGGGGTAGACAAAGAGACATCCAGCAGCCTGTCGTACGCCTCATTACAGCCTAAACGAGTGAGGCTTGCGTGAGGAGGAATCACAGCGCATCATCCATCTCTTCATCTGTCCCTCCAGTCACCCATCGGTCTGCTCTGACCTCCCCTGCTTTTCTGTAATCTAGGCTGTTCTGAGATCAGTGTCGAATCCACTGCCTGGTGTTTACCTGGTCAAAAAGAGAAAGACTTATAGAGTGACTTCACACAGTTCAACTGCTGTCAGAGAGATCAGGACTAAAGTAAACATCGTGTCTTTTTTTTCTTAACCCGCCGTTGTGCTTCAGTCTTTCCATTTGCTTTTTTTTTTATTTATTTTTTCCGACATTCCAGCTGGTGATTCTTTCAGTACCCCTGCCGGCTGGAGGTGCCCGGTTGCTGATGGCAGGGCGTGTGGATTTCTGCTGTTGCTTTTTATAATTTGTGCCGGAAGAGTCGACAATCGGCTCAGAGTAATGAGCGGCACTTGTGGTCTTGGTCGTGACAATAGTAGGAAGACCTGCGTTGTGTGTTGGAGAGTGAGAGGGGGTGTGGGACTCAAGCAAGCTGTGCATGTTTGTTTAAATCATGTTAGAAAACATGGAATATATGAGTATTTTGTCTATTTCTTTCTTTCTTTCTTTCTTTCTTTCTTTCTTTCTTTCTTTCTTTCTTTCTTTCTTTCGAGTACCAATTGCTTGTCAAGGCAATCGGCTGACAGCGAGTACTGATTCTGATACTTTAAGCTCTATAATGCATAAAGCACATTTTCATTCTTAGTATGATACTTGAGTGGAGATTTCTCCTTACCTAAGATAATAAGTCAAAGGTGTTTCATGTCTCTTATAACAATTTAGTGTTGACACGTCAAGGTCAGACACAGCTTTACAGAAAATAGATTCATTCATTCATTCATTCATTTAGCTTTGTCCCTTTATTAATCTGGGGTCGCCACAGCGGAATGAACCGCTGTAAACATGTTGGACAATTAAGCTGAAAGCAAGTTAACATGACAAAACAGAACCCTTTCAATGGTGCTTTCATTTTCCAATTCGCGATTATGTTTTACCGGAGCGAAAAGTGAGATCCATGACATTCTATAGGCCTATGTAAAAAAAAAGGCATATGCTCTCCTTAATGCCATCATCTTGAGCTTATAGTGCAAATAGAAAAATGATAGGCTACATGACGAAGTTATTTATTTGTTGTTAAGTGAAACATATTTGAGTTTGTTGATTTTAAATAAATGAAGGCATTCTTCTCACAGAAGCACTGCAGGGAAAATTAGACAACGATGTTCTGTTGTTTAGGCTGTTGTTGTTTGTGCATATAAAAATAAATCCCTCAAAAGATATTTTTAGGGATCAAAGAAAGTTATTGATGGGAAAGCAAGCACTTTTTAGCGAAAAAGTTGACCGAAATTATCTTGGTGTTTTGTTCATTTAGCCTACTTTGTAATATTAACCACAATTATATAAACATTTGTTTTATATTTTTGTATTTTTGTTCCTGCATTGCTGTTTAAGGACAGGGATCCTGGGTGTTTTATAGCCTATATGTGGCAAGGGACTCTAGAGATCAAAGCCAAACACAATTCAAAAACCCAAAAAATACAAGTAGCATAAATACTACTTAAAAATTTCCAATAGCAAAAATACCAAAGATTGAGATGAACAATTAAAAAAACAAAAAAAAAAAAACTTGCCAAAACTAAACTAAAAACTCATTGAAATAATTGAACAGAGTTCCATTCTGTACATGACAAGCAAGAGACTGATAAACAACTCAAATGCGTGATGGAAATGTGCTTAATTGTCATGAATTGTCTAAAAAATACCCATAAATCACTGTGACATGACTTTCATGACAATTAACACGTTTCCTCCATTCGCCGACATAATGTGGAGGAATTATTTCAGCACCGAATACACAAACAGTATAATTAGCCGTACGCCCTTCTAAAAATGTATATGTGTATGCTTATAAACAATTCCATCTCATCTCTACCTGCCGCATCAGAACCGCACAAACCATCCTCTCAGTCAGTAAGCGTTTGCTCCAGCAGTATTTAAAAGTGTGTCGGTGTGTTGTGTTAATGATGAAGAGGATGACGGTTGTTTGAGGTGTCTGTCAGGAATGTGTGTGTGTGTGTGTATATGTGTGTGTGGCGTCTCGTCAGGTTGAGAGCTGTGAATGCTGGGTGACTGTGCTGTGACAGCGAGTGACAGAAGCGGCTTTCCGTAGCCTGCCGAAAAACACAGAGAGAGCTCCATTTCACACCGTACTGCAATGATGATGGATAGTAGAGCTGATATCAGTCACCTGAGAAAGAGGAACAGCATGGGACATTTATCACCTGACTGATCTTGATTTACTTTTCAGTCACACAGCGTAATATATAGGGTTAAATTTATAGAATCTTTATAGAAGTTTAAATAAATAAATAAATTATTACATACATACAAAATAAGTATATATATATATATATATATATATATATATATATATATATATATATATATATATATATATATATATATATATATATATATATATATATATATATATATATATATATATATATATATATATATATATATATATATATATATATATAAATACAGTTGAAGTCAGAATTATTAGCCCCCTTCGAACTTTTTTTCTTCTTATTTAAATATTTTCCAAATGATGTTTGACAGAGCAAGGAAATTTTCACAGTATGTCTGATAATATTTTTTCTTCTGGAGAAAGCCCTATTTGTTTTATTTTGGCTAGAATAAAAGCAGTTTTAAATTTTTTTAACACCATTTTAGGGACAAAACTATTAGCCCCTTTAAGCTATTTTATTTCAATAGTCTACAGAACAAACCATCGTTATAGAATAACTTGCCTAATTACCCTAACCTGACTAGTTACCCTAATTAACCTAGTTAAGCCTTTAAATGTCACTTTAAGCTGTATAGAAATGTCTTTAAAAATATCTAGTAAAATATTATTTATTGTCATCATGGCAAAGATAAAATAAATCAATTATTAGAAATGAGTTATTCAAACTATTATGTTTAGAAATTTGTTAAAGAAATCTTTTCTATGTTAAACATAAATTATGGAAAAAAATAAACAAGTCTAATAATTCAGGGGGGCTATTAATTCTGACTTCAACTGTATACACACACACACACACACACACACACACACACACACACACACACACACACACACACACACACACACACACATATGTCATGAAATACCAACTATTTTAGTCTTTGTAGTTTGTACTTCAAAATGTCACATTTAGATAAACATTTTGGTTGTACTTTAAGCAATTATGAACCTGATTTATAAATTGCCAGCTGATTTGGTACAAATATTTGTCAGTTGCTCACTTATTTAAGCTTCACTTATTAAAGTAGACAAATAGACCACAATAATCATATTAATTATGGATACACAGATATTAACAAACAATTAAGATGCAAATATTTGTAACATGATCGCTTTTGATTCCTTTTATGACTTTACTAAAAGAAAAATAATTCATATAAAGAACCAGACGTCATACATTGCCTTTATTCAGTTATTTAACTAAAGGATCATAATATAAGCCATTAAATAAATAAATTAATTGTCAATAAATATTTGGGGCCAATAAAGTGATACAATTAATCACTTACTTTGAAATTAAATACTTAATTGTGCACATGTGTTTAAATACCTGTATGTATTTACATCTGTATCAATTTCTATAAGTACATCCATAACTATAAATGTTGTTCTTTATACAACCCTTAAACCAAATAATATCCACAACATCCCTAATCTTTTGCAGTGTTTATAACTGTACCTACATTTTACATTTTTAAATTAAGCTTAGTTGTTAAAAACACCTTAAAAACTGTCTGAATAATTCAATATTTTATATCAATATATTTATTATTTTCACATCAACACTTTACAGCATCATTTCAGTATATAGTTGAAGTTAGAATTATTAGCCTCCCTGTTTATTTTTTCCCCAATTTCTGTTTAACGGAGAGAAAATTTTTTCAAGATTTTTTCTCCAGAAGAAAAAATATTATCAGAGATACTGTGAAAATTTCCTTGCTCTATTAAACATTATTTGGGAAATATTTAAAAAAACATTTAGAATTCAAAGGGGGGCTAATAATTCTGACTTCAACTGTACATGCAAACATTCTTTTCTAACCACCCTCCACTCCATTCCCACCCTCACAAGGCACCTAAATGTGTAAAACAAAAGCAAATAAACAAGTTAATAAACAATGATGACAAATAAAAGATTAAAGCTAAGGAGTCACATTGTCCCATCAGCATTTTTATTCGATGTAACATCCAAATTATTCATGTATTCAATAAACGTGCCCCAGATCTTTTCAAACATTGATTGATTTTTTTTTTTTTAGATTAAGCATAATTTTGTTCAACAGGAACAAAATACTAAAAGTTCTCTAAGCTATAGAATATGACTTGATGGTTCTACTGATTTCCATTGTATAGCAATGCATTTCTTTGATGCTATCAGAGCTATATTAATTAAATGTGCATTCTTCCTTTAATCGAGCTTAAGATATTGATTCATCCCCCATGTAACATACATTTTGGATCAGGTGGAAGGTTAACATTATCAATTTTGTTAATAGTCTGTATTATATTTCTCCAATAGGTTTTAAGTTTGGAACATGTCCAAAACTTATGTAGTCTAAATACACTTAAAAGTATTAAAAGTTGATAAATCAACGTAGAGAAATTTAGGGCCCTTAAAAAGTATACCAAGTCTTGAATGCTATTTAGCAAGGTATTCCATTTTAAATCGTTTTTGATTATGGTATGTATGGTTGTATGTTAAAGTTTGCCTGAATTAACTCAGGATGCTGTGTAATTTATGAAGTCAATGAAATCCTGCTATATTCGACATCATTCTGCTTTGCTTACTTCTAAAACCAAGGCAACACCATTATTTCTGTACTTCTATAGGCACCAACCTGCTGAATTATCTAATAGATTTTCTTCGGTATACTAATAATGTTTTAGTTTTGGATTAGTTTCTTAAATTTAGTATTTAGTAAATATACTGCAAGTTAAAATCTCGCCAGTGTGTCCAGTTGAAAAGTGGTTATAAGGTCTTGAAATGTATGGAACGAGTCTTAAAAAAGGTCTTAAAAGGTATTGAATTTCACTCTCTGATTTCTGTACTCTGGAATAATTTCTGATTGAAAATACATTTAAGATTCTCTGGCATAATGTGTAAAAAATGCACAGTTCCACACAATTGATTCATGTTGTCTTGACACAAATTGACAATTAAGTTGTTCCAAAAAAAATCTCAAGAATTGTGTTAAAGCTTATTTTAAATGAGTAGTTTGAACAAGCAGAATAAACCTTTTTTAATGGTGACTGAAAAAAATGTTGTCTGCAAAATTGTTGCAAACAATTCATATGTGTTGAATTTAAACAAACAAATTAAATTTGGTAATGTTCAACTTAATTTTTTTGTTTAAATTCCCAAATGAATTGTTAAGAACCACAGAACTTAAATTTAGTAAATCCATGGAATCATCTCAATATTTTTTTCATTGTAGTCTGATACTGTTGAAATCAACTTTTCCCAAACTTCCCAGATGTTCCCCCAAAATATCTTAAGACATAATGGAACAAGTACAAATGTTTCATTTTAAACAACGAGCATTGTTCATTGTGAGGATCAAACCAGCAAACTTCCGGTTATCATCTTTTAGCTGTAACCACTATCGCTTCGCCGCCAAAAGAACAGGAAGAGAGGAAACTCATAATAAACACAAGCTGAAATTTATTACAGATGCACAATATACTAACTGTCATACTGACATGACATCTGTTTGTACATGAACAATAAACATGAATGCCTGCACTAACACAAAGCGCCGCCAACAGCTTTGTGTTTTCTTAGCGCGCATCTTCCTGCTCCTTTAATCTCTTTCTTTTTTTATTTGCTTGACTTTTACAATGCCTGAGTTATTATCAGACTTTGACAATCATTCCCGCTCATCTGAGATACAAAAATAGCAGAACAAAGTGTGGCTGTGAGCTGAACGAGCCCAAGTAATTAATTAAAGAAGAAGCTGTCAATATCCATCCAATTACGGTCAACAGCAGTCCATGATCAAAGCCGCTGTTGACTGCGGAGCCTCAAAATACTCTCAAAATCATTAACAAATAACTTGTAAACATGTCATCGCTCTCCATTCAGATGCACATGCATCTTTGATGGGACTGCTGGTCTTAATATTAGCTTAACATGAGCTCATATTCTGTTCGCCATCCTGTTTCTTTGCCCGTCAGGATTTTTGAAGGTTTTAAGTGCAGTTTATGAACCTGCATCATTCTTTGAGTGTTCTCTGTTTGTTTCTGTCAAACTGTTTCTTTACACTTATGTTGTGTGAAACAGTAATGCAAATAACATTGAGCTAATATAAGGAGACAGCATGTTTTTATAGTTTAAGCAGCCTTCACAAGTGCAAAAGCAAACACAAGATGTACAAAAGTACCTACTAATGGTTTTAATGTGATCTGACATCCTGCAATTGGCCAAAATTTGCTTCGTTTTCTGTTATTTGTTTGTGTGTGTGAGTGTGGTAAAAATGCATAACAATAACAAAATACCTTTATGAATACTATAGTTTATGCTTCAAAAAAAAAAAAAAGGCAGAATCCACTTCACTATAAAAAAAAGCATTGAATCAACTTAAGATTGTTAGACTTGCTGCACAACTTTTTTTAGTCGACTCAACTATAATGGAGCGAACTACAGTACTTGGGTCAAGTTTGCTTACAATTTTCAGTTGAGTCAACTTGTATTTATTAATTTTTTTATTTTTTTTAAGTTAACAGGGATTTATTTGTCTTTTAGTTCAAAAGAGCAAATCAATGCACCTTTTTTTGGATCTTTTTCACTTTCTATGTGCAAAGTTAAATGTAAATGGTGCAAAAGCATTAAGGGCGTGTCCGAATCCCCTTTTGATATTTAAAGGACAGTAAAATACGCTCTGCGCCCCAGTGTATGGTCTAACAAGGTTGTGCTTATTCTCTTAATGAGTTATGGGTGTGTTTTGAGCATAACACGCATTGAACCAATCAGAGTCTCATCTCCCAATTCCCTCGAAAGAGTCAGTTGCATCGTGCTTTGTAAGTGGAAAAACCGAATGCTTCACTAGCAAGAAAACATTTACACAGGGCATCTGCAGTGCAAGGATAAAAAAATTAGCCTCCTCCATTCGGCCACTTTACTTTGTCTTTACTCTTTTTTTTTTATCTTTACTTTACTCCTTTACTTTCATGGAAGACGAAACCCACAGACATCAATTAACCTATATATTTTATTTTGTTTGTTAAGTGCAAATATTTGTTTCAAAACTATTTCTAAATTCAGTTCTAATTTCCAGCTAATAATTAAATGAGCAGTTTATACTGTACTCAGTTATGTTCAAACACACATCCTATTTTTATCCCCCATATGGTGATGTAATTGTCTCCAAAACACGACAGATGGACAAATCTAAACTTGTTTGTATTAAAACAAATGTAAATATGCAAATAATAAATAATACTGCTAATAATAATATTATACGAATGCAGATAAACTGAAAAAAGCCCCCTGAGGTGAAAAAGGCATGATGATGCCGTTTTTTATATTTATGTAGCAAATAATATTTTTTTGTGAGGCAGTGGCTCGGTAGGTAGTGCTGGCGCCTCAAGCAAGAAGGTCGCTGGTTCGAACCTCGACTCAGTTGGCGTTTCTGTGTGGAGTTTGCATGTTCTCCCTGCCTTCGCGTGGGTTTCCTCCGGGTGCTCCGGTTTCCCCCACAGTCCATAGACATGTGGTACAGGTGAATTGGGTAGGCTAAATTGTCCACAGTGTATTAACGTGTGTGTGGATGTTTCCAGAAATAGGTTGCGGCTAGAAGGTCATCCGCTGCGTAAAAACTTGCGAGATAAGTTGGCGGTTCATTCTGCTGTGGCGACCCCGGATTAATAAAGGGACTAAGCCGACAGGAAAATGAATGAATGAATGAATAATAATTTTGTATCATTTTAATCTTTTTTTTTTTTTTTTAATTTGTAAAGATATTTGTGCCTTGCACTTTATTGCGCCAGGTGTATGATAGGGCTCTTTAAGTTTTTACATTTGTATGATATATGATTTCTAAAAATATTGATAACAAATTATTATATTACAATTGCGTTATTAATGATAAATTCAACACTATTTTTAACATCTGCGCACTGGAATGATTTCTTTAGGGTTATCCTGACACAGACGATTAGAGTATGAGATATGATGCTGAAAATTTAATATTGGAATTACAAAGGTGACATTTTTAAATATATTAAAATATCAAATACTTCTTTAAAACTGTAGTAATATTTCGCATTAATACTGTTTTTGTTGTTATTTTAATCAAGACTTTGATGCCTTGTTGAGCATAAAAAACAAACTCCAGACTTTTTTAAATGATACTTTTATTATAATGTACTTTTAATTGTATTTTATTATTTATTATTTTATTATATTGTACTTTAAATATCTTTCTAATCATTCACATTTGAAAAAAAATGTCAAATTGAAAAAAATGTCAAACTGTAGCACTTATAAAATATGTTGCTTGTGTGTGTTTCCACCGGGGATGATGTGTTGAGCTGCTCTTTGCTCTTGTTTTTGCCCCGGACAGAAACATTCCAGCTCTCCGCACATTTGTTTTCCATTAGCACTGGCCTGTAAAGCACAAACTCACACCCGTTCCCACAATTTCCCCCGCAACAACCGAAACCGTTTCCGCCAGGCAAAAAGCAGAGAACAGCAGAGACAAACTTTCAACGCCTCTCGCATCTCAGCTATGGAGATCCTTTACCGTGACACCATGTTTACCTAGACATATGCTTACTAGTTCAGATCTCCTCAGGGACCTGGAAGACAGAGACAAATACGTGAAGAAGAAGAAAAGAACAACAGATCTCTCTTCATCCAGAACTACTCTTGCCTCTTTTTTTTGTAAATGCAGCTGTCATGATTACGAACAGCTTAAAAATACAGTACAATACCTTCATGCTGGAGTTCACAAACGTGGCGCAGTAATTACTGTAGTGTGTGTGCGCGTGTGTTGTATTTCCAGACTTAAAAAGAGATGTTGTGTGACTGAAAGATGTCGTGAAGAGAGGTGTGGGAGGTGAGGAGTTGTCAGTCGGCCCCCGGAGGAATCGGGGAAGGAAAGAGGAACACAGAAAGAGAGATGGAGGGAGCAGTTGAAGAAAAGTTAGGAGGTGTGTTTGCTCCGGTGTGTAATGAGACCTCAGAACTCAGTGCGTGTTCCTCCTACGAATGCTCACAGAGCCTTTCATCACAGCGCCATCCATTCGCCATCTTTCTCAACCTCCTCCACAGTGAACTCACACACACATACAAGCACACACACACTTGTACAACTATCTTTATGGGGACTTCCCATAGATGTAATGGTTTTTGTACTGTACCAACTGCATATTCTATACCTTCCCCCTTTAACCCAACCATCACAGAGCACAATCTGACCCTTTACAGTTTCTTAGTATTTCACTCTGTGTGAAATCCATTCTGTGTCAAAATTTACTGGAATTTTTATACTTGTGGGGATGATCAAATTACAAGTAGGTGTGTGTGAGATGCATTTCTGGTGTGTCTTCTGTGTATTTTCTGACCACTTTTCTGATTCCTTTTGAAAAAAATGTCTGAAACAAAATCCTTTGACAAAAATGGCAAATAAAGCATTTAGTACAAATGTGTTTATGCAATCTGTGGACACTACAGTCTGACCTTTTGAATTATTCAAAGGCAAGGCAAAACATTTGCAGTTTAATTTTTAAATAAATGATTGAAGTGTTCCTTAAAAGCTAATTTTTAAATATAAATAAACATATATTCAAGACCCGACTAACTGCCTTTTAAATAAGAATAGGAAAGTTAGTGAAAAGTTATCTTTGATGTATCTATTGCTCAAAAGTTAGTTTTTTTTTAATTTAAATTTTTTTTTACCATTTTACAATATTACCAGTCTTAAAAAAGACTTAATATTTAAGCAGTATGTTTTTTTTATATATATAATTTAATTTAATTTAATTATTTTTTATTTTTTATTTTATTTGTTTTATTAAATTTTCTATTTTATTTTATTTTGTTATAATTTAGTTGAATTTGTTTTTGTTTTTTTTTTATACAATTTTATGGGGGTGCTCCAGTTTCACCCACAGTCCAAAGACATGCGCTATAGGTTAATTAAATAAGCTAAATTGGCCGTAGTGTGTGTGCTGGGTTGTGGCTGGAGGGGCTTCCGCTGCGTAAAACATATGCTCAATAAGTTGGCGGATCATTCCCCTGATTAATAAAGGGACTAAGCCGAAAAGAAAATTTTATTTCATTTTATTTTATTTTATTTTATTTTATTTTATTTTATTTTATTTTATTTTATTTTATTTTATTTTATTTTATTTTATTTTATTTTATTACTAGAGAATTGATGGTTAAGATGAATCTGAAGCGGAGCCCATATATTCATGATGACTCCCACCACATTTATATATCACAATCACACAAGCACTCGACGCCCAAACTGACGTTTTAAGGCCCATGACACACATGCACACTCAACAATGGTCATCTAAACAAGGGGTCACAGTGTGTCAAGAAGGCATGCGTGGCACGGTGCCCTTTATTTATTCTCCCTGTTCGCCACAAAATCGTCACAAAGCATCCCATAATGGCAGCTGTGGGCCTGCATTTTAATGAGCCGTTATATGAGAGGTCTGCCTCACAACGAGCTTGTCTTACACAGGTCAGAGGTCGTGACCCCGAGCGCGCCGTGTGTTTACCAGCAGGCAGCGGTGCAGGCTTTTGAGCCGGGCTGAGATTAACACACGCTATCATTGGCTGTGGTTGATTTAAAGCCACACTGTCACAGATCTCCCTCACAGTTATTCCATATGGTTTAAGGGCAACAGTCAAGACCTGCATGACACATGGAGAGAAAACACAGGCTGGAGGAAGAAACATACGTTTTAGGTTCAGTTGTTACAATTTTTTGTGGTTCTCTGTTGTTTTACGCAATAGCCATATGTTTGAAACAACATTAGATGTTTTTATATGTACAGTTGAAGTCAAAACTATTAGTCTTCCTGCGAATTTAGTTTTTTCTCTTACAAATATTTCCCAAATGATGTTTAACAGAGCAAGAAACTTTTAACAGTATTTTCTATAATATTTTTTTCTTCTGGAGAAAGACTTATTTGTTTTATTTCTGTTGAATGAAGGTCAATATTATTAGCCCACCTAAGCAATATTTTTTTTTCGATAGTCTACAGAACAAACTATCGTTATACAATGATTTGCCTAATTGTCCAAACTTGCCTAGTTAGCCAAATAAAGCCTTTAAACTGCACTTTAAGCTGAATACTAGTATCTTGAAAAATATCTAGTAAAATATTACATGAATGCAAAGATAAAAGAAATCATTATTAACAACTAGTTGTTAAAACTATTATTTTTAGAAATGTGTTAAAAATACACAGAGGAGCTAATAAATCAGGAGGGTATATAATACTTTATATGTATATACTTTAAATGTATATGTATTATGTGTGATAAATGTATTTTTTAGTACTTTATGGCTTTTTAAAGGCTATATATCTAGTAATTTTATAATTATTTTGTTTTAGGTAATTTAGCATTTTTTCTTAAAGATTATTGACATATTTATTTGATTATTTGACTACTATTTACAATATTGTTTTATGTATTTAGTTGTCATTGTTTTTCTTCTTAGCTTGATGAAGTAGCCATATGTTTAAAGCAATATGATTGTAGCACTGTATAATAAATAAATAAATAAATACAATTGAATAAAAACTTAATAAAAGCTACAGTAAACATTTTGAACATTGAATATTTTAAGATCATAAAAAAAACAAGATATAATAAGTAATAATAATTATAATAGGGTGGCGTGGTGGTGCAGTGAGTAGCGCTGTTGCCTCACAGGAGGAAGGTCACTGGTTCGAGCCTTGGCTGAGTCAGTTGGCATTTCTGTGTGGAGTTTGCTAAATTGTCTGTAGTACAGTATATGTTTTTAAATGAAAGTGTATGGGTGTTTCCCAGTGATGGGTTGCAGCTGGAAGGGTAATTTGGCGTTTCATTTCGCTATGACGACACCTGATAAATAAAGGGACTAAGCCGAAAAGAAAATTAATAATAATAATAATAGTAATAATAATAATAATTATAATAATAATAATAATGATGGCATGGTGGCTCAGTGGTTAGCACCGTTGCCTCACAACAAGAAGGTTGCTGGTTCGATCCTTGGCTGGGTCAGTTTCTGTGTGGAGTTTGCATGTTCTCCATTTGTTTGGATGGGTTTCCTAAGGGTGCTCTGGCATGTGGTATAGGTGAATTGGGTAAACAAAATGGGCCGTAGTGTATAAGTGTGTGTGTGTGTGAATGCGGGGGTGTGGGTGTTTTCGCTACGGCTGGAAGGCCATTCGCTGCGTAAAACATATGCTGGAATAGTTGTCGGTTCAGTTCGCTGTGGCGCTCTCTGAAATATAAGGACTTAACAAAAGAAAAATGAATGATTAATAATAATAATAATAATAAGAAGAAGAATATTAATGTTTTGTTTATTTAGTTGAATAATTTATAGAATTCAAAATATTAAGTAAAAGTATTATAAAATATTTTATTAAGTATTTGTTTTCAACACATTCAAATGCACTAAATAAATCAATTAAGAAAAACAAACAGAAAATACTCAATAATAACTGAAAAATAAAAGGGATTTTAGATATAGGTCATGATGTCTCAGGCTTAAGTCAATATTAAATCAAAATTCAGATTATTCACAGCATTTACGTGCACACACATCTTTAAACCCCATTTCTTTTTCTGATTACGTTGCTTAAGCAGAAACGCAATAGCACTGCAAGCTATTGCGTAATGCTAACAAATGGCCAATTTTCACAATCAAATCATTCCCAGAGTTGCCAACATACATTTTCTTCCTCACTAAAAGTCAGTTTCACCCAGAAAAAAACCTTTCATTTAAATCGTCACGTTGACATTCCAGCCCTCTGGATTGAAGCTCGCCCTCCTGTAAAAAAAAAAGAAGCAGCGCTGTAGCTGAATCACAGTATCTGATTGGGCTTTTACAGCTCTCCCGCTCTATATCACCTGCACCCAGCATGCACTGCTCCAGCTTTACAGAGGCTGTTTGCATACAGCAGCACAGATCAATAGCGAGAAATCAAAATCCGTGCTGCTATACAGCGCCATAAAGGCTCTGGTAAGTGTGTGTGTGCGTCTACAGCATCCTCACAGCGTATAATGTAACACTACAAACAACACACTTCATCAGAACACACGGTCCCTTTTGATTCATGCACAATGTACGTGTATATGTGTGTGTGTTTGCTAGTGCATTGTTGTGCCCACATGATAATTGAATGTGCGCACAGGCAGCATCCATGCAAGCGTTCCAGCTCACACTTTAATTAGTTTAGCTTTGTGTCTGCCGGCTCGGCCATCAGTCGCCAATCAATAGCACTCCGGAGAACAGAAGGGCTCTATTGGAAACAGATACGTAAGCTTTGTAGATCACGCTGCTCATGCTCTCGCCCCACATACCTTAGCCGGCTTTAAATGTGTCCGACGTTAGAGCCAACATGCTTAATTGTACAGATAAATGAGGCCTCTGAAGCTGCTTTTCTCTGTGTGTGTGTGTGCATGCGTGTCTGTTTGCATGAGTAAGAGAGCTGCACTGGGTTATTGCTGTTCAGTTATTGCTTCACGCCACCCCCCCCCTCCAAAAAAATAAAAATGAGCGTTGAGCGGCGGCTCAATCGGAATTCAATGGCCGCTTTGTTTAGACCTGCTCATTCTCCATTCTTCACCTTTATGAGTTTTCCCTTCCTCTAATCCCATTCACTTTCACTATGGCTCACTTAACTTACTTAAGCACAAGCCTAAATATCAACAAATTAGATTTCCCACCAGCAGCATTTAAAGCAAATGTGTTGAAATAAGTCCCTTTTTTCTTTTAAAGTCCAGCCATTCCCGGCTGTTATTGAATAAAAGCGCATTGTGCGGGCAAAACAATTATGCACTTTGCAGAAGCGATTTCGGGAGCGCTCGGCCATGCATCATATTTACGCAATTGAATAATTTCCGATTTTTTTTACAGTGTATTATGGGCGCAGTTAAAAGCGAGAGGAGAGGAGGAGGTAATTGTAAAGCCTGTCAGCATTAGTTAAGTGTGTGTAATGGCTGGGTATCACACACTAAATGGCAGTTGTAATATTTAGATGCTCTGCTCATTACCTCTGGATCTGCCTCTTGTGACCCGCAGCACCGGGCCTGCCCGCGCTCTCGCTCTCTAATGAGGGATGGAAATTACCGCTTCAAGAAATGAAACACAATTTATTTAGAGGAAGACGCAGCGCACAATGAAATTACCACAAACAACTCTGAAAAATCGGCTCAATAACGCAGGCTTGTGTTTATTACGGCGGAAAAGGGCGAAAAAAAGTTCTTATTAGAAATGGAAGTTAATGGAGATAAAAGGAAAGCGGATTTTAGAGCTTTATTGCATTAGGACATATAAAGTGTGTTCACAATATCTTAGAGCTGTTTTGTATTAAAACTCTCTCAGCAGAGATTGTGGATAGTACAGGTTTGTTTAGTGCTTCCTGATCAATGCTTGTATCAAAGACCGTGAAAAGGGTGTTGCTTCTTTCTCTTTCCTTAAAGATGGCTTGATATTGTAAGTCTGAGTATGTTTTAAGGGCACTCTACACTGTAAAACCCAAAAAGTTAAGGTAACACAAACTATTTACGTTCAAAAACTAATCCTAATGAGTACTGTGAACTTAATCCATTTGAGTAAATGAAACAATTTGAGCACAGTAAAACCCTATAAATGAAGAGAACTCAAACCAACTGA
Organism: Danio rerio; assembly: GCF_052040795.2. Classification (NCBI taxonomy): domain Eukaryota; kingdom Metazoa; phylum Chordata; class Actinopteri; order Cypriniformes; family Danionidae; genus Danio; species Danio rerio. The sequence goes on from NC_141034.1 coordinate 39,311,328, forward strand.
GTACTGTAAGGCAACTCAAACTGTTTGAGGAAACCGATTGCTACAAATCATTTGAGTTAAACTAATGTACATGAGTACTGTGAACTTACTCCATTTAAATTGAAGAGTTCAAAACTTTTTTTAAATGAGTAGAATTAACTTTCAGTAAACTGTCAGTAAATTTTGAGTTAACTACACTTACTTGATAAAGTTACACACTCAATAAATGACGTTTGTTGTTTGTTCAAAGCACTTATTGAAAATAAGCTGAAACAACACAATGCTTGAGCTGTTTTGGGGACAACTTAATTGTTTTTTTGTTCACTTGCCACTTAAATTTGTAAGAACTAATAAGTTAACTTATGGTAATTTCATCAGGTTGTCCAAACAAGTTGTGTGGAATGCAACTTTTTTTTTTTACAGTGCACTAAAACCAAATTGTTGTTTACACTAGTCATTAAAAATGAGCTAAAACAACACAATTCTTAAGATTTTATGGGGTACAACTTTTGTACAACATTTGTAACCTAATTAATTTGTGTTGGGACAACATGAATGAATTGTGTGGAACCCAGTATTTTTTACATTTTACTAGGGAATTTTAAAAGCGTTTTATAATAAAAGGGTATATGTAAGTTTGGTTTTGTCAACTGTATTAATTATAAAATTGTAAAACTGTAATTTATTACGTTTTAGATTTTGTTCTGGGTCGTTAGTTATTTATTTATATCAGTGCTTACCAAGGGTTTGAATTATACTTGTGGTGGTAGCGGGACTGAAACACTCCATTTAAGTTCAAAGCAAACTTGAGTGCCAAAGCATTTTAGATATATATATAACATAAAAAGAAATGAGAAATAAAAGACAGATAAAGGAATAAAAACAGACAATATCTGTAAAAAAACAACAACAATAATAATTAGATATAAAGTTTAGATTAAAATGCGTCGATTATTTAAATAAGACAAATTCATTAATTAACCATTTTGGTGTACGGGTATTTTGCAGCCAGTTTAGACCAGTCATTTTGTCCTCTTAGAGAACACAGTAAAATTTAGATTTAGACTAAGTAGTTTATATTAAAACATTAATTATGTAATGTTTCTCTTACTCTTGAGACTGTGCGTGCTGTCAGATGCGTAGCCATTTTAAGAGATTTAGAAACCATGGCCAGATGAATTTTGTAGATTTTCCACTACTTAATCGATCGCGGATATTTGATTATAATGGGCAGATACAAAAAAAGTGTAAAAGCAAAGGATGATGATAATAATCGTAAAATATATGTGTCACTATATATATATATATATATATATATATATATATATATATATATATATATATATATATATATATATATATATATATATATACAGTATATACACGGCTGTTTATATACCTGGGCGGTCTGCCCAAGTGTATGGGAAGCACCGCATATAATGTACATGTACTGTATGTTTGAAGGCAAAATGAATGGCCCTCCTGTGAAATAAATTTTTTTTTTCAAATATTTTACCCAATTGCTGTTTAACAGAACAATGAGTTCCCAATAATATGTTATAACTTATTTCTTAGTTTCTATGAGAATGATTATTATTATTTACTATATTATGTCTGATTTTATTATGAAAAAAAATCTGTCAAACAGCATTGGGAAATATTTGAAAAAAGAAAAAAACTTCACAATAGGGCTAATCATTTTGCCTTCAGCTGTATAGGCAAGGCAAGGCAAGTTTATTTATATAGCACATTTCGTACACAATGGTACAAGAATAAGGAATAAAAATTATTAAAAACAGATTAAAATGTGTTAAAACAGGTTATAAACGAATTAAAAATAAAAGAAAGACACAATAGTATAAGATAGATAAGTAATAATACTTTAAAATCTATTCTGAATGTATGTGCTCTGATTTTCTGGTTCTGATCAGAATCCTGGCAGCAGCGCTCTGAATGCGCTGTAACATTGTTACAGCAATGGATGGTAATCCACTCTGCTGGTCATAAAAGCATAAACAAGTTTCTCTAAGTCCTAAACAATGCATCTAATTTTTGCAATGCTTTTGAGATGATAGTATGCTGATTCAACTGTATATACTGTGTTCTTAAACTGAGCTGTTCATCTTGCACCCACAACAAACAATCTACCAGTATTCACACAGTTTAAAATAATCATGTGGTTATTATTTTTAGTAAGCTGCTACTTTGGTTAAGCAGTTAATCAGCATCTTAAACTGTAGAAAGCAGCTGCCTGCTCACTCCAGCAGCCGAACATAAACACACACTTCTCCAAGAACAAGAGCCACTTGAGAATATCTATAGAGAAATCTGACTTCTGAAGACAAGAGCAAAGGTGGGAGTGAGGTCTGGAAAGAGTAAAAAAATAAATAAAAATCCAAAAAAAAAAAAACAAAAGCCGATAGTGTGAGAGTGGTCGCATGCAGAATTCCAGAAGTCAATACATACAGTAATAGCACAACACAAAATAAAAGATGGAAACGGCGCTTAAGAGAAAATAAGGCATTGTCTTCTTCTCCCAAGCCAATATAATAGCAGCGCTCCTGTGCCATTGTGTGAGTGCAGTGAGGATCTAAGTTAAGCCAATGACTCCTCTCCACCCCGATGCTCTCCACACCCTAATGTCGGAAATAAGCGCAGCCTCGGAGATTCATTAGAAAATTGAATGGAATCAAGAGAGTCTGAGGGCTGAAAAACATCCCCTTAATAAGACGGCTGCTAACATAAAAGCAGCTCTCAGCCAAGGTCCTTTATTTTCAAAAACCAGTGGAGCCTTTGAAGAGGGCTTAAGAACAGAGCGGAGGAAGAGATGAAGAGAGCGCAACGGAGGGATATCCTTGGAGAACTAGTCCTGTCCCACGAGGGAAGTGATGGAGGCGTGGATGTGCGCATGTTTGTAGTGCAGCCTCAGCAAGCTTGTCAGCCCGAGTGTACGTGTGTGTGCTTGTGAGTAAGTGTGTGTGTATGTGTGCGAACATCTGCAGCAAGTGCACCTGTCACACTAGATGGCACACGAGTAAAGGTGAGATGTGTTCAATGCTACTGTATGTGTGTGTTGTGTGAGTGTGTGTGTGTGTGTGTGTGTGTGTGTGTGTGATTAACCTTGTACTGGCTCTTTTGCCTGTCTGGCTCAGCTGAGGCCTCTCGTCTCATTCATATTTGATAGACATGGCCAGACCTAATCTGATAAAGTGCACTTCAGCCTTGGTGTCTTCTGATGAACTTCTAAGTGGGAAGTGCACAAGTGTGTGTGTGTGTGTGTGTGTGTGTGTTGGCATATGTGGTTTATGGAACCAATTTTCAGGTTTACCCACCAGCATTATGAGACCATTTAGTTTATGAGACCATTTTTGGTGGTCTCATAAACTAAAAATTTAAGTTGATATTAAAAATGGTTTAAATTATGATTATTCATTACAATGACCTAAATGATAATTATAAGACTTGTTTCAAAAGTTCACATTGTTATTTGGTTATTATTACACTTGGTGTGCTTTTTATGACCTTTACAAATATGGTCTTGTAAACCATGATGTGTATGTGTGATCTTTGAACAGCGCCTCTGTAGGCGGAACTTGGTACTGCACTTCTATACACACTCGCGCCAAATCTTACACAATTTCGCGCCATACATTCAATCGCGGGAAAATGTCCCTCATCATGAAGACGGTGGACGTGACAGTCGCGCTTCAAGCAGTGAAACTCACATCAAACAAGTAAGTCATTTGTTTTTAATACTTTGTACATTATTTATTATTATATGCACTGTATTATTCCACTTGTTATTCAAAATAGCAAGTTTATTTATATATTTATATCCGGCGCGTACTGTTTTAGACAATAATAATTAGTGACTGGGAACAGAAGATGAGAACAAATAAACGTTAGAAATAGGTGTTTGTAATGGCAGCATCAGACGTAGTTCTTCAAAATGTGTATTTGCTAATAATAGCACGCGCTCGGCCTGTATCTGGCTCGGAAGCGCCGGTGTCGATTTAACCCAGAACCGGGCAGAGCTCACTCCTCCGCGGTGAACAATTCGCCGTCTGATTCCATGAGATGTAACGTTATGATAGATGCACTATGTAATTTGTGATTTTTTTTCTACACATACTTTTATGTGAGAAACAATGACCATTCGAATATGGTATAAATAACATGGTAACAAGGTATATTAAACATAAATATGACGTAGAAACAATTTACTAAACTTGAATTATTAAGCATGATTGAACAAAATGTTTGAATTTAGTAATGTAAATGTGTGGTTTAATTTTTTCTAATGTTTTTTTGTGATAAAGTTATTTTTGTGATAAACTAATAAATAACTTTATTTGATCAAATTGTCAAAATAGTGCACTACTAACTTATATTTTATTAAATGGTTTGAAATGTGATAACTGTATTATGAAATTTGATAACTATATTACTATTTTGTTCTGTTTTGGTCTTTAGAGAATTTTACACTACGTCGCATATATTTATACTGCTTTGCATATGTGGTATTGTATTGATATTATAAACTGTGAAGTTTAACCTTATATAATATTTTAACAGTGAATGAATGGTGGTAAGAGTCAAAGCAGAGGATTAAATCCTTTGAAAGATGCTGCTCATCATGTGAGGTTGGGGAAGGATAAAGGCATGCTTACGTGGAGGTACATCAGTGACATCAAAGGTACCAAAGTTTTGTACATGTTTTTTCTTACTGCAGGTAGTCCCCAGTTAATGTTTCATTATACGCATAGTGTATAAAATGTTAAGATGCAAAAAGGAGTTTAATTTAACACCAAAAAATAAGTCATGAATGATGATTTGATGACATGACATTATAAATGTCAACAAATAACATTTAAATAATAATAATAATTAAAAAAAAGAAATGTCCTAATTGAAAACCACACTTTAAGATGTTAATGTTTAATTCAAGAGTCTAAAAAATGCTAATATTAATGATTTCCATATTAGTGAAAAGTTAAAACTATTAAAGATTGTTCACTATCCAGGGCCTGATTAACTAATGGTTAATAACACACATTGATGGAATAAGCCATTTACACAAATTTTGTCAGACAAGTGATGTCTGACCGACAGAAACAACATAACTAAATAGCGCCAGTGGTGTAGCTTGTAATGCACATAGCAACATGTTTTGACGCGATTGATCATCAACTCGAGTTCTAATATACCGTCTGCTGAACTGATTCTTATTTTTTTTCTCCCCATTGCATATCAGATAGGACATACATTTATTTTTAATAGGTAGGAAACATTTTTAAAAAATTTTAAATAATGCAAATGTTAAATAAAGTCACAAGTGCCTCGTGTGTTTTGATGATGTTTATCTTATTTCATATGTGTATAAACAGCTTCTAAATAGTTATTTTAAATATATAATAAAGTTATTTTCCAATGTTAGCAACATCTTAATAGAATTCATTGGTATTTATTTGTGATGTTAGTCACTAGGGGTGTAACGGATCACTGTTGATCCGTGATCGATACGGATCACAACCCACGGTTTGGAATGCGCGTGACCCGTAGATTAATAACTTTTTTTGAACTTGTAGGTTAATCCAACATTTCAACAATCGCAGAGAGATCGCCTCCCGTGTCATTCAAATTGCATGAATGAAAGCATTTTGGCTTCCCTGTAAAATATAATGATGACGTTGTGGGACCTACCCAAATGCTTTTGGCTATTAAGGTGTTTTTTGTCACTGTTTGTTTAGCCTGCATTAATGCATTCATTATGGTAAGAATAAAATCACTGTTTAATGAAACAAGATGCTGGTGAAAGCAACTACATTGTGTAACCAACAGATGGCGACAAACAAACATCAAAATTATGTCATTGAATAAGTTTTCAAATATAATACACCTACAGTATAATGAAACATGAAGTTTTATTTGTGAATTGTTGAATCATTAATTGAAGATAAGTATATGTTGTACAAGATTTCTATATATTTTGCATTATCAGCAACAGTAGCAAAGATCATATTTCATATTGAATACTTTAATAGTAATAGTATAGTAACATTTTTGTATAAATGGAAAGCAAGTTGTCTCCTCCCCTTTTTTGCTGATCCAAAAAATGGTCCGAACCATAACTCAAAAAACGCAGAGTGATCCGAACTGCAGATTTTGGATCCGTTACACCACTATTAGTCGCCCTTTCCTAAACCCTGGTTAGCCTGTCGATTATCATTTGCCACAACTAGCGCTACTTCACCCATATTCTCCTACCTCATGGCTCTGTTGAAGAGCATTTAATAGGTTGCACATGCCTTAATAAAGGGTGCCTCCCTCTCTTTAAAAACATTTTTTTTAGAAACTAGGCATTTCCTCTTAGTAAATAGTCAATATCATATATTATTATTATCATTGTATTTAAATTGTCAGAAAATATCACCATGTATAAAAAGCATGCAGATTTTTTCCTTTCCTTCTTTCCTTTTTTTAACTAAACAGCGTGCTCTAATTGATGAAGTGCATGTAAGTTTTGAAATAACCTGCACTGAATTGAGCGGACTGTAGTGTAGTATTTGCCGTAGATCAAAATGAGTGGACAAGTGGATTTGGCAATCACAAGAGAAAAAGAGGAGAGGGTGCATATTTATTGAGGCATGTTTCATGTATTCACTCCTTCAAACAGACCCATGATGAGGAGAATGAGGGTATAGAAGACGTTATGGTAATGTTATGTGCATGCTAGCATTAACCAGGCGAAGATGCCAATGGCAGTGCAGACTGGATTCATCGTTTGTCTGAGGGCGTACTCGCACTGTACAGTTGCCATGAACCAGGCTGAAGCATGCTTTTCCCCCCTTCCGTCTCCCCCTACGGCCTGCACTCACATTGCATTCGGGCCGGGGCACTCTTATGTCATCGAACATGTGCTGTTCAGTAAGCGCTCTCGCAAAGCACAGTGGAGAGTAGTAGTAAATACCTTTTAAAATATATATTTTAGTACTGCTTCAGTTAACTTGAACAAGTGTACTTATACCATCAATTTTCACAAATGCTATTAATTAATTTTTAAATGTTTAAAAAATAAGTTAAATCTCTGTAGACTATATATATATATATATATATATATATATATATATATATATATATATATATATATATATATAATTTTTTTTTAAAATGTGGGCAATATATTATAGATTCGTTTTGAAAAAAATTTATTCTATTCATACATTTATACATATATAAGAACCTCTTGAGTTCTTAATCCGGGCCTGACACTATCAAATAGTAAAGTATTAGATAATTGTTTTGGGCCAGTTTCCTGTACAGTGTACTTTTTGTGCACTATTAAACCAACATAATGAATTTTTTCAATGATTTAGTTTCTTCTGTATCAGTTTTCACTGTTTGTCCAGAAGAGTTTGTGACGCATACTCTGTGGAGTCAGTGTTCATGTGTTGACAGAACTGTTTTTATTTGGCAGAGTTACAATTTTAATCTTGTATAAAAAAAGTACCTTGTGTTTAATTTTAAAACATTGTTCTGCACGATATCACAACATACAATTGTAATTTTAGAGTGTGTCATGTGGAGGAGTTGACCTTCTCTCCTGTAACAAACATGAAAAAGCAAAGGTAGGGTATATTGGATTTTATTTTAAAAATTGGCATATTTTGAACTGTATGTAGTATTAAATATAATGTTTAATAATGTCTGTTTAGCACACACTTGAGTTGTTTTAGCTTTATTTTCTGTGTTTTGATTATGTTTTTCAGTCTCTTCATGAGCCATTATCTTTGAATTCTGAACAGAGTGAGCTTCAAAGAGGTTTGTCTATGTAATTGTCTTCTAAATGTTGATCTGAAGAGATATTTTCTTATTGTTCCTGTATCCGTGCAGTTATTTTTATATAATAATACATTTAATATGGGTGTAGCGATACATTATTATATTGAGAATCGCAATATAACAATTCAAAGTTTTTTCTTTAGATTAGCCTCTATTCACACGGTGAGTATTATGCGTAAGATTAAACGTTTACACAGTGGCAGTATAAACTACTGTTGTTAAATGATGAAAATAATGCAAGTTGAAATCTGATGATGAAAAATGCCTGATTATACCAGTGAAAATGATCTATTTGCATGTGGACCATAAGAGAGTGCAAGCATACATCTAACACTCATCTTCAGAATTTTAAATTTGTATTCTGATGTCATTTCTGTCCTGTGCATTAAAGACCAATTTAAAGTTTAACATGCCAGATCAATGCAAAATTGAGCATTTTAACCATTACTAGGCCATTATATTAAAATATATTATTTTTTACCACATTTGAGAAATAACAAATATTACTAATATTTAAAGCTTTTTTATAGCTTACAATATTGAGATATCAAGAGAAACAATGTCAAGTTTGCTGACCTAGCAATAGGCTATTGTTTTAATATCTGTGTGTTTGCTCATGGTTTATGGGGACCAAGTATGTCTACTGAATGTGACTTAGCAGTAGGCTATTGTTTTGTTAAATCTGTTTATTCATGGTTTATGAGGACATGGTTTGTTATGCGAGACTTAAAGCTTTCAGTAAGTGAATGTCATGTTTTCTTCATCTTTCTTTGCTTCTCTCTTTCAGCGCCTCCATGAGCCTGTGGCTTTAACCAACACAGAGTTGTCTTCTACAGAGGTTTGTTAATTATTTTGTCATGCTAATTTGACACTCCTTAAAGGGATAGTTCACCCAAAAAGTGCAATTGTCTCATTATTTAATCACCCTTTACTTGTCTCAAACCTTTATTGGGATATTTCTTCTGTTAAAGACAAAAGAAGATACTTAGAAAAAATATGGAAACCTGTAACCATTGACTTCCATATTATTTGTGTTTTCTATTGTGGAAGTCAATGATTGCAGGTTTTCTTCTACCATCAAAATATCTTGTTTTTGTTGTTTAACAGAAGTAATAAACCCTTAAAGGTTTGGAACACTTGAGGGTAAATTAATAGTGAGTAAATATAAATTTTTGTGTGAATCATCCCTTTAAGTGCTAAAATGGCAGTTTCCTATTTCTACTACATTCAACGTAGCAGTCCTGTGTGTTTAGTCATGGTTTATGAGGACCAAGTATATCTATTTTATGTGAGTTAGCAGCAAGCTATTGTTTTATTAAATCTGTGTGTTTCTTCATGGTTTATGAGGACATGATTGGTTATGCAAGACTTGAAGCTTTCAGTAAGTGAATGTCATGTTTTCTTCATCTTTCTTTGCTTCTCTCTTTCAGTACCTCCATGAGCCCGTCACTTTGACAAACACAGTTGTCTTCTACAGAGGTTTGTTAATTATTTTGTCAAGCTATTTTGACACTCCTTAAAGGCATGGTTAACCCAAAAATGAACATTTACTCACTATTAATTTACCCTCAAGTGTTTCAAACCTTTATGGGTTTCTTTTTTTCTGTTTAATAAAACAAATGAGATACTTTGAAAAAAGATGGAAACATGTAACCATTGACTTACATAATAGAAAACACAAATAATATGAAAGTCAATGGTTACAGGTTTCCATCGTTTTTCAAAGTATCTTCTTTTGTGTTTAACAGAAAAAAGAAACCCTTAAAGGTTTGGAACACTTGAGGGTAAATTAATAGTGAGTAAATGTTAATTTTTGTGTGAATCATCCCTTTAAGTGCTAAAATGACAGTTCCCTATTTCTGCTAAATGCAGTGTAGCAGTACTGTGTGTTTAGTCATGGTTTATGAGGACCAAGTATGTCTATTAGATGTGACTTAGCAGTAGGATATTGTTTTAATAAATCTGTGTGTTTACTCATGGTTTATGAGGACACAGTATGTATAGGTTTACATGGTGCTAGCTGTAGACTATTATAACATGTGTTTCTTCATGGTTTATGAGGGCATTTTTTGTTATGCAAGACTTCAAACAGTTAGAAAACAAATGTTACATTTTCTTTATCTTTGCTTCTCTCTTTCAGTATCTCAATGAGCTCGTCACTTTGACAAACACAGAGTTGTCTTCTACTGAGGTTTGTTAATTATTTTGTCAAACTATTTTGACACTTTTTAAAGGGATAGTTCTTCCAAAAAGTACAATTGTGTCATCATTTGCTCACCCTTTAATTGTCTCCAACCTTTTTGGGGTTATTTATTCTGTTAAAGACAAAAGAAAATACTTACAAATAATATGGAAGTGAATGATTACAGGTTTCCATCTTTTTTTGTTTTCTACCATGGAAGTCAATGATTGCAGATTTTCTTCCACCAAATGTCTTGTTTTTGTTGTTTATCAGAAGAAATAAACACGTAAAGGTTTGGAACACTTGAGGGTAAATTGTTAGTGAGTAAATGTTCATTTTTGGGTGAATCATCCCTTTAAGTGCTAAAATAACAGTTTCATATTTCTGCTAAATGCAGTGTAGCAGTCCTGTGTGTTTTGTCATGGTTTATGAAGACCAAGTATGTCTATTGGATGTGACTTAGCAGTAGACTATTGTTTTAATAAATCTGTGTGTTTACTCATGGTTTATGAGGACACTGTATGTAGAATGCAATATTAGCAGTAGACTATTGTTTTATAACGTGTGTGTTTCTTCATGGTTTATGAGGACATGATTGGTTATGCGAGACTTAAAGCTTTCAGTAAGCGAATGTCATGTTTTCTTCATCTTTCTTTACTTTTCTCTTTCAGCACCTCCATAAACCAGTCGCTTTGACAAACACAGAGTTGTCTTCTACAGAGGTTTGTTAATTCTTTTGTTAAGCTATTTTGATACTTCTTGAAAGGATAGTTTTACCCAAAAATGAACATTTACTCACTATTAGTTTACCCTCAAGTGTTCCAAACCTTTATGGTTTTCTTTTTTCGGTTTAACAAAACAAATAAGATACTTTGAAATAAGATAGAAACCTGTAACCATTGACTTCCATAGTAGTAAAAAACAAGTAATATGAAAGTCAATGGTTACCGGTTTCCATCGTTTTTCAAAGTATGTTTTGTTTTTAAAAAAAGATATAAACCCTTAAAGGTTTGGAACACTTGAGGGTAAATTAATAGTGAGTAAATGTTAATTTTTAGGTGAACCATCCTTTTAAGTGCTAAAATAACAGTTTCCTATTTCTGCTAAATACAATGTAGCAGTCCTGTGTGTTCAGTCATGGTTTATGAGGACCAAGTATGTCTATTAGATGTGACTTAGCAGTAGGTTGTTGTTTTATTAAATCTGTGTATTTACTCATGGTTTATGAGGACACAGTATGTGTAGGTTGACATAGTGCTAGCAGTAGACAATTATAACGTGTTTCTTCGTGATTTATAAGGGCATGATTTGTTATGCGTGACTTAAAGTAATTTAACAATGTTAAAAAAAAATCTTATCTTTGCTTCTCTTTTTCAGTACCTCCCTGAGCCCGTCACTTTGACCAACACAGAGTTGTCTTCTACAGAGGTTTGTTTATTCTTTTGTCATTTTATTTTGACACTCCTTAAAGGGATAGTTCACCCAGTACAATTGTGTCCTCATTTGCCTACCCTTTACTTGTTTCTTTATTTGTTCTGTTAAAGACAAAACAAAATACTTTTAAAAAGATGTAAACCTGTAATTCATAGTAGATAAATGTTAATTTTTGGGTGAACCATCCCTTTAAGTGCTAAAATAACAGTTTCATAATTTGACTAAATGCAGTGTAGCAATCCTGTGTGTTTAGTCATGGTTTATGAGGACACAGTATGTGTAGGTTTACAATGTTAGCAGTAGACTATTGTTTTATTAAATCTGTGTGTTTCTTCATGGCTTATGAGGACATGATTGGTTTTGTGAGACTTAAAGCTTTCAGTAAGCAAATGTCATGTTTTCTTCATCTTTCTTTGCTTCTCTCTTTCAGTACCTCCATGAGCCAGTCACTTTGTCAAACACAAACAGAGCTGTCTTCTACAGAGGTTTGTTAATTCTTTTGTAATGCTATTTTGACACTCCTTAAAGTGATAGTTCACCCAAACAGTACAATTGTGTCATCATTTGCTCACCCTTTACTTGTTTTAAATCTTTATGGGTTTATTTTTTCTGTTAAACACAAAAGAAGATACTTTGAAAAAAGATGGAAACTTGTAACCATTGACTTCCATATTATTTGTGTTTTCTATTATGGAAGTCATTGATTGCAGGTTTTCTTCTTCCATCATAATATCTTATTTTTGTTTATCAGAAGAAATAAGCACATAAAAGTTTGGAACACTTGAGGGTAAATTAATAGTGAGTAAATGTTCATTTTTGAGTGAACCATTCCTTTAAATGCAAAAATTACAGTTTCCTTTTTCAGCTAAATGCAATGTAGCAGTCCTGTGTGTTTAGTCATGGTTTATGAGGACACAGTATGTCTATTTAATGTGACTTAGCAGTAGGATGTTGTTTTATGAAAACTGCGTGTTTCTTCATGGTTTATGAGGACACAGTATGTGTAGTTTTACATAGTGCTAACAGTAGACTATTATAACGTGTGTTTCTTTATGGTTTATGAGGGCATGGTTTGTTATGCAAAACTTAAAACAGTAAGTAAACGAATGGTAAATTTTCTTTATCTTTGCTTCTCTCTTTCAGTACCTTCATGAGTCCGTCACTTTGACAAACACAAACAGAGTTGTCTTCTACAAAGGTTTGTTAATTCTTTTGTAATGCTATTTTGACACTCCCTAAATGGATAGTTCACCCAAACAGTACAAATGTGTCATTATTTGCTTACATTTTACTTTTGTTAAAGACAAAAGAAAGTACTTAAAAAAAAAGATGTAAACCTGTAACCATAGACTTCCATAGTAGAAAACACAAATAATATGAAAGTCAATGGTTACAGGTTTTCAAAGTATCTTTTGTGTTTAACAGAAGAAATAAACCCATAAAGGTTTGGAACACTTGAGGGTAAATTAATAGAGTAAATGTTAATTTTTGGATGAACCATCCCTTTAAGTGCTAAAATAACAGTTTCCTATCTCTGCTAAATGCAGTGTAGCAGTCCTGTGTGTTTAGTCATGGTTTATAAGGACCAAGTATGTCTATTGGATGTGACTTAGCATTAGGCTATTGTTTTATTAAATCTGTGTGTTTCTTCATGGTTTATGAGGACATGATTGGTTATGCGAGACCTAAAGATTTCAGTAGTTTTCTTCATCTTTCTTTGCTTCTCTCTTTTAGTACCTATATGAGCCCGTCACTTTGACAAACACAAAGACTTGTCTTCTACAGAGGTTTTTGTAATTGTTTTGTCAAGCTATTTTGGTACTTGAAACCAATCATGTCCTCATAAACCATGAAGAAACACACGTTATAAAACAACAGTCTACTGCTAACATTGTAAAACTACACATACTGTGTCCTCATAAACCATGAAGAAACACACAGATTTAATAAAAAAATAAGAAATAGGAAACTGTTATTTTAGCACTTAAAGGGATGGTTCACCCAAAAATTAACATTTATTCACCATTAATTTAGCCTCAACTGTTCCAAATCTTAATGGGTTTCTTTTTTCTGTTTGACAAAACAAATAAGATACTTTGAAAAAAGATGGATACCTCTAACCATTGACTTTCATATTATTTTTGTTTTCTATTATGGAAGTCATTGATTGCAGGTTTTCTTCTTCTATTAAAATATATAGTTTGTTGTTTAACAGAAAAAATAAACACAGAGGTTTGGAACACTTGAGGGTAAATTAATAGTGAGTAAATGTTCATTTTTGGGTGATCAATCTCTTTGAGTGTTAAAATGACAGTTTCCTATTTTTACTAAATGCAATTTAGCAGTCCTATGTGTTTAGTCAAGGTTTATGAGGACCAAGTATGTCTATTGGATGTGAGTTAGCAACAGGCTATTGTTTTATTAAATCTGTGTGTTTACTCATGGTTTATGAGGACACAGTATGTGTAGGATTACAATGTTACCAGTAGACTTATTTCATAACGTGTGTTTCTTCATGGTTTATGAGGACATGATTGGTTTTGTGAGACTTAAAGCTTTCAGTAAGCGAATGTCATGTTTTCTTCATCTTTCTTTACTTCTCTCTTTCAGCACCTCCATAAGCCAGTCACTTTGTCAAACACAGTTGTCTTCTACAGAGGTTTGTTAATTATTTTGTCAAGCTATTTTGACGCTCCCTAAAGGGCTAGTTCACCCAAAAATGACAATTGTGTCATCATTTGCTCACCCTTTACTTGTTCCAAACGTTTATAGGTTTAATTCTTCTGTTAAAGACAAAATAAAACACTTTAAAAAATATGGAAACCTGTAACCATTGACTTTCATATCATTGGTGTTTTCTATTGTGGAAGTCAATGAATGCAGGTTTTCTTCTTCAATCAAAATATCTTGTTTTGTTTTTTATCAGAAGAAATAAACCCTTAAAGGTTTGGAACACCTGAGGGTAAATTCATAGTAAGGAAATGTTCATTTTTGGGTGAACTATCACTTTAAGTGCTAAAATGACAGTTTCCTAATTTTACTAAATGCAGTTTAGCAGTCCTGTGTGTTTAGTCATGGTTTATGAGGACCAAGTATGTCTATTGGATGTGACTTACCAGCAGGCTATTGTTTTATTAATTCTGTGTGTTTCTTCATGGTTTATAAGGACATGATTGGTTTGCAAGACATGTCTTCTTAATCTTTCTGTGCTTCTTTCTTTCAGTATCTCAATGTTCTCGTCACTTTGACAAACACAAACAGAGGTGTCTTCTACAGAGGTTTGTTGATTCTTTTGTCAAGCTATTTTGACAGTTGTTAAAGGGATAGTTCACCCAAAAATGACAATTGTGTCATAATTTGCTCATCCTTGTTTTAAACCTTATGGGTTTAATTCTTCTGTTAAAGACAAAAGAAAATACTTAAAAAAAAGATGGAAACCTGTAACCATAGACTTTCATAATAGAAAAAACAAATAATATGAAAGTCAATGGTTACAGGTTTTCATCAGTTTTCAAAGTATCTTTTGTGTTTAACAGAAGAAATAAACCCATAAAGGTTTGGAACACTTGAGGCTAAATTCATAGTAAGTAAATGTTCATTTTTGGGTGAACCATCACTTTAAGTGCAAAAATGACAGTTTCCTACTTTTACTAAATGCAGGTTAGCAGTCCTGTGTGTTTAGTCATGGTTTATGAGGACCAAGTATGTCTATTGGATGTGACTTAGCAGTAGGTTGTTGTTTTATTAAATCTGTGTGTTTCTTCATGGTATATGAGGACACAGTATGTGTAGGTTTACAATGGTTTACATAGTGCTAGCAGTAGACTATTATAACATGTTTCTTCATGGTTTATGAGGGCATAGTAAAGGGATAGTTCACCCAAAAGTACAATTGTGTCATCATTTGCTCACCCTTTACTTGTTTTAAATCTTTATGGGTTTATTTTTTCTGTTAAACACAAAAGAAGATACTTTGAAAAAAGGTGAAAACCTGTAACCATTGACTTCCATATTTTTTGTGTTTTCTATTATGTAAGTCAATGATTGCAGGTTTTCTTCTTCCATCAAAATACCTTGTTTTGTTGTTTATCAGAAGAAATAAACCCATAAAGGGTTGGAATGCTTTGGGGTATATTAATAGTAAGTACATTTTCATGTTTGGATAAAATCATCCTTTTAAGTGCTAAAATAACAGTTTCATATTTCTGCTAAATGCAGTGTAGCAGTCCTGTGTGTTTAGTCATGGTTTATGAGGACACAGTATTCCTATTGGATGTGACTTAGCAGTAGACTATTGTTTTATTAAATCTGTGTGTTTCTTCATGGTTTATGAGGGCATAGTTTGTAATGCAAAACCTAAAACAGTTAGTAAACGAATGTAAAATTTTCTTTATCTTTGCTTCTCTCTTTCAGTACCCTAATGAGCTAAATGCTTCGACAAACACAGAGTTGTCTTCTACAGAGGTTTGTTAATTCTTTTGTCAAGCTGTTTTGACACTCCTTAAAGGGATAGTTCACCCAAAAATGACAATTGTGTCATCATTTGCTCACCCTTTACTTGTTCCAAACGTTTAAAGGTTTAATTATTTTCTTTATACACAAAATAACATACTTAAAAAAAGATGGAAACCTGTAACCATTGACTTTCATATTATTGTTTTTTATATTGTGGAAGTCAATGATTGCAGGTTTTTTTTTTTCCATCAAAATATCTTGTTTTTGTTTTTTATCAGAAGAAATAAACCCTTAAAGGTTTGGAACACTTGAGGGTAAATTCATAGTAAGTAAATGTTCATTTTTGGGTGAACCATCACTTTAAGTGCTAAAATGACAGTTTCCTATTTTTACTAAATGTAGTTTAGCAGTCCTGTGTGTTTAGTCATGGTTTAGGAGGACCAAGTATGTCTATTGGATGTGACTTAGCAGTAGGTTGTTGTTTTATTAAATCTTTGTGTTTCTTCATGGTATATTAGGACACAGTATGTGTAGGTTTACGTAGTGCTAGCAGTAGACTATTATAACATGTTTCTTCATAGTTTATGAGGGCATAGTAAAGGGATAGTACACCCAAAAATGACAATTGTGTCATCATTTGCTCACCCTTTACTTGTTTTAAATCTTTATGGGTTTATTTTTCTGTTAAACACAAAAGAAGATGGAAACCTGTAACCATTGACTTTCATATTTTTCGTTTTCTATTATGAAAGTCAATGATTGCAGGTTTTCTTCTTCCATGAAAATATCAAGTTTTTGTTGTTTATCAGAAGAAATAATTGGAATGCATTGGGGTATATTAATAGCAAGTACATTTTCATTTTTGGATCACCCATCCTTTTAAGTGCTAAAATAACAGTTTCCTATTTCTGCTAAATGCAGTGTAGCAGTCCTGTGTGTTTAGTCATGGTTTATGGGGACCAAGTATGTCTATTGGATGTGACTTAGCAGTAGACTATTGTTTTATTAAATCTGTGTGTTTACTCATGGTTTATGAGCACACAGTATGTGTAGGTTTACAATGTTACCAGTAGACTGTTATTTTATAACGTGTGTGTTTCTTCATGGTTTATGAGGACATGATTGGTTTTGCAAGACTTAAAGCTTTCAGTAAGCAAATGTCATGTTTTCTTCATCTTTCTTTACTTTTCTCTTTCAGTACCTCCATAAGCCAGTTGCTTTGACAAACACAAACAGAGTTGTCTTCTACAGAGGTTTGTTAATTCTTTTGTAATGCTATTTTGACACTCCTTAAAAGGATAGTTCACCCAAAAATGACAATTTTGTCATCATTTGCTCATCCTTCACTTCCTTCAATCTGTGTTTCTTCATGGTTTATGAGGGCATGGTTTGTTATGTGTGACTTTAAAAGTAAGTAAACAAATGTTGAATTTTCTTTATCTTTGCTTTTCTGTTTCAGTACCTCCATGAGCCAGTCGCTTTGACCAACACAGAGTTGTTTTCTACAGAGGTTTGTTAATTATTTTGTCAAGAATTAACAAACCTCTGTAGAAAACAACTCTGTGACTGGCTCATACCCAAAAATGACAAATGTGTCATCATTTGCACACCCTTTATGGGTTTATTTTTTCTGTTAAACACAAAAGAAGATGGAAGATGAAAACCTGTACTCATTGACTTCCATATTTTTTGTGTTTTTATTTTGGAAGTCAATGATTGCAGGTTTTCTTCTTCCATCAAAATACATTGTTTTTTGTTTAACAGAAAAAATAAACTTGTAAAGTAGAAAAGTCCAATAGTAGGAAAAATAATAACATGGAAGTCAATGAGTGCACGAACTAATAATAATTAAAATAATAAAATAATTTAAATAAGTGAATAATAATGTCTCTCTCACTTTCTCCCTTCAGGAAATAACAGGTGAATCTGGACAGAAATCCAGGAAGCCAGACAGTGATGGTGGTGATGGTAAGAATTTCTGTCAATAACAATGCAGGAAGAAACTAAGTAACTAAAATTACTTTGAAAATAATGTGCATTTTGGCCTTTTTTTATTTTAAGCAAATTTTAAACATGATCTAAAGAGTTGAGTTTATTTTCTTAATGAGTTATAGGTGTATTTTGAGAATAAACCAATCAGAGTCTCATCTCCCATTCCTTTTAATAGCCTTGCATCGTGCCATAAGCGCATTTGCTATTTACATACGTAAAGTAAGTTTAAGTGGAAAAAATGAGCATTTCACAAGCAAACAGTTAACAGTTATTTTTAACAGAAAACTGTTAAACAGAGAATCTACCGCGCGAGAATGAGAGATAAATGATCTACTTTCGCTCTTGGTGGATAGGAAAATCTTTACGCACAGACATCAGTTAGCCTAATAATAATAATTAATTGCGTTTGTTAAGTGCAAATATTTGTTTCAAAACTATTTCTAAATGCAGTTCTAATTTCCAGCAAATGAATAAATGAACAATAATAACTAAGTGTTGTCAGAAACCTGAGTTATATCCTAAAACACATGTTGCCCGCATATGGTCTAAAACCTGCAGGTGGGCAAATCTAAGCTTTTTTTTAATAAAACAAATATAAATATGGATATAATAATTAATACTGCTGATAATAACATACAAAAGCAAATTGTTATGAATGAACTGAAAAAGCCTCCCGAGATGAAGAAGACATAAAAGCAGTGGTTTTTCATATTTATGTAGGCTGGAAGATAATGTTTTGTAATATATTAATCCTTTATATTTATATCCTATATATATTCTTATTATATCCTATATATATCCTTAATATTTAAATTTATTCATATGTAAATACATCTTGTGTGTATTAAGCAGTGTGTAAGCGAGGCGCAAGAGCGCTGGAGTTTAGACCGGGTTAGTTTTGGTCTAATGAAAAATCTATTATAGTTTCTCAAAATAGCAATGCTCCTTAGAACGCCTCCCTTTTTAGACCAAAACGCCTATGGGTGCACATATGAGCGCAAATGCATTTGCTATTTAAAGAATGTGGCGCAACGCCTTAAAACGACTCTTGCGCCAAGCTGAAACCAGCAAAAAACTATTGCGTCGTGCATTGCGCCACATTGCGCCGGGTGTATGATAGGGCCCTTAAGTGCAATGAGGGTTAATTTTGGAAAATAGAATTAAAGAAATAAAAGCTAACTAAAATGAAAGCACAAACATACAGTACAAACAAATAAGTAGGCCTAAATAAATAAATAAAGCAGTGTTTTAGCCCAAATATAAAGAGATGTTCAGTGTTTGCTGTTTTGATAGGACTAAGACAGTCATTAAATAAGCTTTTTCATTTACGTTTTTATTTACATTTTCGTTGTTGATTATATTTTACTATCTCATTTTATGTCTAAATTATTGTACATAACAATAAATGAATAATAAAAAATAAATGAATAATAAAAATAGGCCTAAATAATTATTTATTCAAAGACATTGCGGCGAAACACTGAGAAACGGTCCGGTGCATGGTCTAAAGAGCTTAAGTTGAATGCTACTTCATCAAAAGCATAAAAATAAATTGACCTACCTCAAGCAGATCACTAAAAGTATAATACAAATAGTTTTGCCGCAAGACATAAATTAAGTTTCACAAGTTTATTTTTAATAATTTAGTTTCAGTTCAGTTTTTTTCTGTTTTTTTTTTCTGTTTTTTTCTTCAAAACGTAGCCTATACAGTAGCTGTAAATACTCTTCTATTTGTAAATAATGATAAACAATGAAACAAAGCATTATAATTTCTTCATTAATCAATACATACTTGTGAACAAGTTTATTATCATTGTAAACTTGTTAAGTTCAATGAGGATTCATTATAAAATTAAAGAATAAAGAAGACATAAAGAATTAAAAGACAACTAAAATGAAAGTACAAGCATAAATGCAATGAGTAGGCCTTAATAAATAAAGCAGTGTTTTAGCCTAAATATAGAGAGATAAACAGTGTTTGTTATTTTAAAGTGATAGGACTAAGATGGTCAATAAATAAGCTTTTTATTTACCTATTCATTCACAGTTTTAATTTACATTTTGTTGATTATATTTTACTCTTATTTTTACCTATTAAAAATCTTATTTTTTTCTTATTATTACTCTTATTTTACTTTTATTATATTTATATTTTACTATTATGTTATTTTGTCTCAATTACTGTACATTAATAGCAAATTAATATTTAAGTAGGCCTAACTATTTATTTAAAAACATTACCAGCAAAATACTAAGAAACGGTCTAGCGCTATTTTTGTATACAGGCCTATTATAATTTTAAAGAAAGCTGCAAGGTGTGCTACATTATTTTAAATTATTTTTTCTGTCTGTTACTTGAAGTTCAGTGAGTGTGCGCTGAGAGACAACAAGGCAATATTGACAAAATATTGAATTTTGTTTTTTATATTGCATTGCATTAATTTGCAGAGATGTTTTATAGTTTATACAGGCCTAAAATAAACGCTTTGGTACAGAGTTATTATTTTAAAACAAACCTGTGTTTGTAATGATGGATGTAGGTGTCACAAAATACTTTTTAAATCAGTGTTTTTATTATCCCAGATCAACTTCTGTACATGCCATTTAAAGAGAAGCTAAAGTGCAGGATTCAGATCTGTGTTTAAACAGACAAATATACTTAACAATATGTAAACATGTCCGTCCTGTGTGTTTTATTTTAAACACAACTCATTTTCTCTTAAATGAGCACAAACAGTTACTTAAGTAATGAAATACTTTCATTATAGATCTGTGCATTCTTAAATTGACACCTCTGTTATGAAATAAAAGAAAATGAGAGATTCATTTGCTGCTCATCACTTGTTTGATAACAGAGGTGTCGCTTTAAATGGTGTGTACAGAAGCTGATCTGGGATCAGTTTATCATACCTAGCACATCCGTATACATGTATTCGCTAATTCACAGGTTGCATAAGAAGAGGGATGATCGACCCACAGCTTTAATGGAAAGAAAGAGAAATATGGGAGAATCCCAGCAAAAACGGAAGGGTTGGGAGAATCCTTGTAAAACAGGAGGGTTGACATGTATGAAGTGAACAGGAAGTGTTTGTGGAAAAACAGTTTTGCGAGAACGCAAAACATCTGCGAGGGAACGCAAAAACTTCCAAAAGAGGATTTTTAAATAAAAATATAGTCAGGGTAAAATGTTCAAAAACTAGGTCTGACTCACTCCTTTTCTTCCGCTGTCTCATTAACACACCTTTATTATATTACAATAATGAACAAATTGCACAAACAAACAGTAATATTCAAGAGTAAAGTAATGAGCTATTTAAAAGTACACTTTAAAGAAAACCACATTTACAAGAGAGACTGTGCCTTAAAGCATATACTGCTCTGTCACACTGCTTTTTTTATTATTTTAGGTTTGGTTATGAATGAATTATTTAACTTAAATATTTCATGTATGTGGTTTAATATTTAATTGTTCATTAAATCAAATGAAAAAGCTAGCTACTTTATTTTTTGACGCTTCAACCGATCAATAAACAAAGAAATGAACAACCACAGATTATTTTATTCTCTCTGTAAA
The DNA here is from genome assembly GCF_052040795.2 of Danio rerio. Taxonomy (NCBI): domain Eukaryota; kingdom Metazoa; phylum Chordata; class Actinopteri; order Cypriniformes; family Danionidae; genus Danio; species Danio rerio. The sequence goes on from NC_141034.1 coordinate 39,332,786, forward strand.
GTATTTAGATACTTAGACTATACTAAATAATTAGACTATTCTATATAGTTTTTAACATTGTTTGGGCTCAGTTGGGATTATTTGTTAATGAACTGCCACTCATCTTTCCATTAAACATTTTGATATTAAAATTATGTTTTAACTTTATGTCTCCAAGATTCCATTGTAATTTTCTAAGTTAAACTAAACTAGTTAAACTAGACAATTAAAATATGCTGTAAAAAAAGTTTAGGTTGATAACTATTTTATTTTGGCTGGAAATGATTTACTGCTGGTATTATCTGACCAGAGAACTACACAATGTTGAAATTGACGCAGTAGCATTGTGTAAAGTGCGATATGAGACAGCATATTTAATCCTTGCACTATTTTAAGTGAATGCATATGTATTCCACCGACTCCAAAATTAGGAGTTAAGAGTCTCATCCAAAAAACCCAGAACCAAACATCCCTAATCGACGCCCCATTGATGTTTCTTTGAACATCAGGTGCCATCATTAACTGTTTATCAAGTTAAATTTCAAACTGAACCTATAACTGTTTTTGATTAATTCAAAGTATAGCCCAGACTATTTTTTTCCTTTTCAAAAGCAGTAGCAGTATAGCCTAAACAGAACAGTTTTACAAATGTACAGATAAGCATTTTTATAACTGAACATCACAAAAGGCCTACAACAATTTTCAGTCCATTTTTATATACAGGCCTATTATAATTTTAAAGAAAACTGCTAGGTGGGCTAAATTATTTTAATTCTAGCCTATATTATTTTTATTAATTTCCTCTGTATCTGTCACTTGCAATTCAATGCACACGTGCTGAGCGAGACGAGAAATAAGGCAATATTGACCATTTTTTATAGGCTATAGGCCACTATAGTATATAATAGTTTATTTTTACATATAGTATTGCATTAATTTGCATTGACGTTTTGTAGTTTGTAGAGGCCTAAAATGAATGCCTCGATTTGGAGTTATTTAAAACATAATCCTGCGTTTTTAACATTCTTTAAACCAATGTTTATTATTATTATTATTTAATGTGAATAACTTTTAATTAAAAATTGTAATGTATTTATTACACCACCTTATTGGGGAAAAAAAAAAACGATCAATTACAGTGCTTCCCGTAGGTTTGAAATATAGGACTTGCAACATTGAAACACACCATTTACCCACATCACATAGTTAACTATGCGACAAACAAAACTTAATTGCATTTTTAATAATAATTGTATTTAATATGACACTTTTTCTTTTAATGGGTTAAAGTAAAGAAAAAAAAAAGAATGTTACAAAAGACTAAAATCAAAAAGAAATGCTTTATGCTATTTAGGAGCAATGTGTAGCCACTGACAGGTAAAATTCGCTTTTCTCTCTCAAGTTCAAAGCAAATTAGGCTTGCCACGATAGACTGTGTTGACGGTGATACCGATTTTAAGACGCAACACCGGTTACATCACGTTTTTACCGTGACACCGTCCTCACATTTGTTTTTTCTAAGTATTCGTTTTTTTTTTTTTTTTATTAAATATTTATTTTAATTAAATGGAAAATAGAATTCGTAATAATTTACTTAAGACCAGAGCATGCTTTATAATTAAAATCTGAACATAGTAATGTGTCATATTTCAATTATAACGTGAGAATAAATATGCAAGGCATACTCTCATTTTAAAAATCACGCGATCATCATCTCACAGTTTTTAATAATAAATATCTTATTTTTATTAAAACAAGAATGATGTAGCAATGCCGCTCCATTGACAAGCCAACTGCAGAGAAACAAAGCAATCATCACGGCAACTGAAGTGAGCACTTTTTCCGAAGTTCAGCTCTTCTTTTTTGCACTTTATGCATTTCATGTAAAAAAATAAAAAATGAATATGCCTACAAGAATGTAACCTGTGTGTGCGCGCGTCTTTTATCACCGAGGCCGCTCTCTTTAAAAACCGAAAGTTGCTTCATCTGTCTGGAAATATTTCGGCTTTTAATAAATGAAAAGTTAATTTAGGTGAGCCAATATTAAAAACTGCTATAAAGTAACTGTGAAGTGCGGCTACACATCGAATCTGAGGTCTGATCTCATCTCTCTCTTGCTATCATTCAGACATCGAAACGCCACACAGGTCAAGTCGCAAAACTGAGGCTGGTACCAGCTGACAGGTAGAATAGATGAAGCCTTTGCGAAATCTGTCAAAATACAGCGCTGAAATTAACAGGCACAAATATCTTTAAGCCAGAAAGTCACGCCTTATCTGTCAAAACGCAATTCGAGCCAATAGGAGTTGTGTAGCCTATTAATTATATTAATTCTAATAAAATGAAAACCAAATTAAACTATTCATTGCATTTTTCGTTTGATAAAAATATACGTAAACGAAAAAAAATCAAAAGGGTGGCTAGTTTGTATTAATGTGTCTTAATATTGATAAAAATATGCTCAGCCTATTTAAGCTTCACGGTTATATGCTGCGCACCACGTTACTGAACTACAATATCTCCGAGGGAGACTATATAACTCGATAGACAACATTACCTTGAGGGATTTTAAAAATAAAAGGTGTTTTAAAAAAGGAACAACACGCCAATCGGCAACAAATAAAACATCTTGCCAGGGTATGCTGTGTGTAATTCGCCACTGACAGTGACATAAGACACCTGCGCCTGTCAACTGTGCTTGTAAGAGAGCTCAAAGCTGGTATCGATATAACCAAAAAAAGCAAGATCATATAGTTATAAATATTCCATAACAATACTTATCGAAATATTTATACATTTACATGTTGATTTTTTTTTAGCCTGTTAAATAAAATTACTTTTATTTAGCCTGTCTTTAGATTTTTTACACAATGTTTAATTTCTTAACATTTCTTTCTTTTTTATTTAAAGTTTATATATAAAATGAGTGCTAGCTTGTTTAGTTGTGATCATTATGCAAGGATCATATTTCATATTCGGTTTATTCTTCACTAGCCTATAAATTCGTTAATAAGGCTATTTTATAAACGGATTGTTCATAAGGACTAAGCTATTAATATATAATGCATTAGGCTAAATAATACATTAAGAAATTGAAGTCAGGTAGGACAACAAAAGACAACCAAACATGTTCCCCCTGTTAGCAAATATAACCAAAAAGTATCTTTGCGTGCAACAAGCTGCTCATCTGAGAGTGTGTTCAGCACGATGGGGAACATAGTGAGCCCCACAAGATCCCATCCTTTTGTTTCTTGTTCATTCGTTTAATCGTATTTAAACTTTGTGCAATTTAATTACTTATCTTGCTATTTTATTTTCTTATTCATTTTAAAAACATTCTAACATTAATCACATTCGTCCATTCAAACTATTTACGCCGAATCGGCAATTCCCGCAAAACTGAAAGTGAAAGTATTATATGCATTTATAAGCTATTCAAAAGCAGAAAGAAAAGAGGAAACCCGACCTTCACGTGATACCGGTATTACCGGTGTTGTCACATGTCGATTAACCTGTGGGGAAATTTCCTCATCGTCACAACCTTAATTTGAATGCCAAAGGATTTTAGATGTATATAAATAGTATATAAAAATAGCCTATGTAAAATATTAACGTCATCAAATTAATAAAATAATGACAAATTTGAAATAAATGACAGAAAAGTTTATAAAAACAGACATTCTCTAAAAAATATAAAAATCGCAATATTAAAATGAGTAGATTTTTTTAAATAAATAAAATGCGTTGATTAACTATTACTAATGGTGTATATATTTTACAGCCAGTCTAGATCTCATTACATTCTCTCCCGAGTATATAGCCAAAGTTTTTCTTAGTCGTTTACATTAAAGAATCTATTATTTACTTTTTCTCTCTGTATCGTGGCTGAGTGTGCGCTGTCAGCTGAATATAGGCTTAAATTAAATCTAAAAAGCAACTAGCCTGCGAGCTAATATTTGTTATTTTTTTTCCGCATAACAGCCAATTTCAACCGCGAGGAGATACCAACAGCTTGATATGCAACATTTTCTAAAATATTATTTAGCTCGGAATAAAAACAATTCACAAAAATTGATTGTGTTTTTTTTTTTAAGATTGGATTAGCCTATTTTACAGTGTGTAAACATTAGAAATAATAATTAGGCTAAAACACAGTAGATTACCCCTTCATTCAGATATGTCGTTGTTTGGGAAACTCTCCCCTGGTCTAGAAGCTTCTCTAGCTTCTTATCTGCTCCACAAGCGCAGCGCGCTTCTTCCTCTGGCTCTGCACCAGGGCTGGGTTTCCCAAATAACAACATAACTCGCGGCAGAAATATCATAGTACAATGTGTCGTTTGGGAAAAGAACGATGTAGTGACGAGTGTGTCCCAAAACCTGTAGTTTCTCTGTCACAGATCTATTGTTTGAACCACATTAGTTATAACGTAAAATGCCCATAATGATGCTCTAAACGAGGTGGTAACAACTTCTTTAGAGAGAGAGAAAAAAACAACAACATTATTTTATTTGCAAATTATATTGTTTTACACAATCACACATTTTTAAAAAAATCTTATCATAGTTTTGGTGAAAACATGCACTTATTTTCCATATTAATTGAAATATATATAACGGCACATATAAGACCAATTTTTGTTTCCTTTACAAATATTATTAAGAATTTTATTTCTAATTTCATATATAAATTATATAAATCATTAATGGTTGTAGGCCTAATTTACAGTAGGCTATTTATTTAGAAATAGAAAAAACTTAAATATAATATTAATTATTATTATTATTATTAAAGTAGGATATTGCAAACAATATGCAAAATAAATGCAAACAATATTCCATGACTCCAATATCAATTGCTACGAGCCTAATATAGAAATTTTAATTAACACGTAGTTCAGTCCATAAGTTGCTGTGAATAGAAACAGCCTATATGAGCCTACATTTCTATAAGTTGGCCTATAGGTAAAAGGTATATAACCGGGGATTTTGTGTCAACCTTGCTTGTGAAATATACTCAAGATATACCCCTGCCCTCATCTCAAACAAAATGTTTGGCTATTAATGAAGCAGCCTGTCTGAGGTGTTAATGGGGCATTGCGCTTTAACCGAAAACAACAACAACCCAAAAGCACTAAATTGGTTACAGGGGTTGCTTCAGAAAATTGCCTAATAATAATAGTAGTAGTAGTAATAACAATAATAATAACAATAATAATAATAACTACTGGCTTGTTTATAACTTAAGTTGTTTTTACTTCGGTTGCACCACATGCTCTTAAGGCAAACCGTAGTTAGTAAGGTCATAAGCTCGCCGTAAAGTCATACGTAGTTGCATTAAATCACCTAATATCAAATAAAAAGTGTTTCAATCGTTAAACTGATTTAGAATTCTGCAACTAATGCATCTACATATAACTGTTCTTTGAAAATTTGCTGTGAATGCACACAAATTACACAAAGTTATCAAAACATAAAACTTGATTTTTTAAATATTCTACACTTTAAAGAAAAAATAGCAGGGAGAAAAAACCCAGTCATAAAGAAATGTATGTTAAAACAAAACACTCCTTGAAACAAAATTAAACTCTTCATTTACAAACCGAAAGAAATGCGAGATTTGGGAAGAAAATAAGGCTGTGAATAGAGAGAGATCATTGCAAGCTCCTCGATGTAAACTAATCTCACCATCATCTCTTTTCTACCATTATACATGGGGGGAGGCTGCGGTAAATTTTTAGTTGGAACACAGAGTTAGGTTTAAACTAAGTGAAATGGTGCAACACAGAAATATTTAGTAGTGCGTACATTGTAAATTAGTGTCCCTTTAAGTCACAACTAGGCTTCATTTTAACTTACACACTGCTGGTGCAACTGGCCCCATGTAATCAATAAAAGGCTGCATATTAATAAGTGGGTTGTGGGTTATAATCTAAAAGCTATTGCCAGTCAAACACAGCACAGCCATTACAGCAAAATGGAGAGATTTAAATGGACATATTGCACATATGGAATTATCCACTCACTGCATGTCGTCTACCCTGATAAACATGCTAATTGTCTTATTATTATTAATATTATATTGTATGCACTTATGAAATTAAAGTTTATAAAGCCTGGTTTATACTTCTGCGTTATGACCGGCATAACCCACAGCACATGCAACGCGCGTAGCTGTTTATTTTACTTCTGCGCGATGTCTCTGTTGGTCTGCATTAACACTTTCGAAACGCTAGTTGGCAGTGAGGTGTTAATGTTCCTCTGTGTTGAGTTTCTTCGCTGTTGTTTTGTTTTTTCTAAACGCTTCCTGAACATACAAGTGGCTCAAACTCACTCATTTTGAGGCTGGAACCGGCGGACGTGGAACAACTTTAACTATGAGATAAACACAAAACAAAACTTTCTATCCAGAGCTCCTTCACGGGACTCCACACTTGTAAACAATCGCTCTATTGGGCTCGCGCCACTCGCAGTGCTCTTGGTCCCGCCCCCAGACTCGTCAGCGCTGCCAAGCCGACCAATCACGACCATCAAAAAAATCACAAGCTTGCGCTCTGTGTCGTTGCGACTTGTAATTACATTTTTTGAGAGGTGCACATCATCGACGCCGACAGCCAATAAACAATGCTTAAACATTCAAATGTGCTTTTAGAAACTTAAAATATTTATGTTTCTAATATTTAATTATATATTTGCTGTGTTTAATATAGGGGATAGAATAGCATACAGTATAAAAAAAAAATGTAGTCCTTTATACCGAAATAGGCCGGCTATAAGAGGTTGTTCGCTCTGCATGCATGTGAAAGAAATGAACAGAGAAAAATAAACAGACGATAAATAATAGGCGACTCACCTTACGTGCCGATATGCCCATTTATTTAACTCATAACTGCTACTAATAGCTATGCAAAAGGGAACCTATTTTGAGTGCATGAGAGTGTTTTGCATGTAGTGACAGATTTTCAAATATTTGTAACCTGGCCTATAATAAATAATAATAATTATTGATAAAGCAAGTTATACTGCAATCAGGTAATGTGTTTCATTGACTCGATAACTTTAATATTTTGTAGTGTGTGCTGTGACGCGATTTTCATTTCTTGCAATGTGCGCACGTTTAAGATTTGAGGTAATAACATCGCCATGATAGTCAAAGAAATGTAAACATTCTTTTTACCCCAACACAATTTAATAGGGCGCTATAAAGGCTAAACAACTTCATTCTTATATTTGTTTAATTTTTGCAGCCTGGCGCTATACTTCTCACCATCTATTGTATCTTTTCTAAAGCATACAGTATAGTGTAAAAGCATGTTTATTACTAAGAAAAAAAGAAAAAGTATTTTTTAATTGATCACATCACATAATCTACTGTAGGCTACATTACACATACAGTTAGTGCTGCTCTATTATGGGAAAAATCATAATCACGATTATTTTTGTCATAATTGCAAACACGATTATTCAAAACTATTTTTCAGCTGAAGTCAAAATTATTAGTGCTCCTGTGAATTTTTTTTATTTTTTTTTAAATAAATATTTCCAAAATGATGTTTAACAAATTCAGGATTTTTTTACAGTATTTTTTATAATAGTTTTTTTCTTCTGGAGGAAGTATTTGTTTTATTTTGGCTAGAATAAAAGCAGGTTTAAATATTTTGAAACCTATTTTAAGGTCAATATTAATGACTTGCCCAATTATCCTAATTAAGCCTTTGAATCGTACTTTAATCTGAATGCTTGTATTTTGAAAAATATCTAGTAAAATATGGCTGTCATCATAACAATGATGAATGAAATCAGTTATAAAAAATTAGTTATTAAAACTATTATGTTTAGAAATGAGTTGAAAAAAAATCTTCTTTCCATTAAACAGAAATTGGTGGAAAATGGTTGCTAATAATTCAGGAGGGCTAATAATTCGGATTTCAATTGTATATATGCAGTTATTTTCCTCCCTGTAAATGAGCAAAGGGAAATATGTACAATAGAATAAAAATATGAAACAAACTGTGCTTTAAGCATCTAATAAATGATCACTGAACACAGCATTTTGACACCTATTTGACCATTAAAACGCTCACAGTAAGATAACTTTAGATGTGTGTGCTCTGCTCGTCTAGGCTAAGTGCACACACACAGCAGCATGTACAAATCAGATTATAAAAAATGATCAAGAGCATGCTTTTCCTTTTATCCTTTATTTTTAGTTTTTTTTTTGTTATTTACACTTTTTTTAAGTGGTGAGGACAATATTCACTGGTTCCCCCCTCCTGTATAATAATTAAATGTTACATTTTTAAGAACTTCACAAATAGCCTAAATAACACTTTTCAGTATCAGTGATAATATAAATAGTAACTAATAATAAGAAGAAGAAGAAGAAGAACAAAAAATATTAGCCTATTGATAACAATATAAGTGAGATGTTGAGGAAAAAACAGCGTAGGCTACTAACTCTCCATCGTTTTTGATTCATATTTTAAATTATTTGACAGAAAAGCTAACATGCTGACACATTGTCTGGATTAAGCAGACCTAGTTGGAGTTGCAATGTTTCCAGCAGCATTCAATACACGTTCAGACTTTCTATCGGAGTGCTTGTAGCGCAAATGCACAAATGCTTTTTCCTATGCTACATTTCTCGTCAATGTCTTCCATTTATCACTTCTCTTTTGTATCTGGCCATTTTTAAATAGGGTTCTGCGATATCTGGCTGACAAAAAATCAAAAAATAAATCTTAATTTTTATAATTTTATATATTTTTATTTTATTTTTTGTGCTCATAATATTGACCTTTGCAGATTTTTACCTTTTTATTATTCAGCTAAACTAAAAACCGGAAGACTTTCTCCAGTGGAAAAATATAATAGGGAATATTATAAAAACATTGCTTGCCTTTTTTTAAAATTAAGAAAAGTCTTTACATGGAAAGGTCATATCACTTTCAGTAGTCCACAATGATTAAAAGCAGCTACTGAAAGTTATACTCGCATATGTTGCTGTTAAATCATGTAGTTGTGTGATGCATAACTATGGTGTAAGTGCACACCTAAGGATTAACCTTTTTTCCAAGAAAGAGACTTTTAAACGATATTGATGAACAGTTGATATGATCTATTAAAAGTCAGTGATGCTAACAGTTAATCATCTTGTTTGCTTTCAGGCTCTAGCACTGGCAGAACAACCTACATAAGAAGACCATGGACAAAAGCAGACGTGAAGGCTGTAATGAGTTCAAAAGACTGATTATTATTGTACACATTTTCTTTTTTTTCCCTTGTCACAGAGTGACAATATTTAACTATTTTCAAACATGTAAATAAAAAAATATAAAAACATGGCCCAGGCCCACTTCTGTTCCATGCCAGTGCTTCACAGTCCATCATCACTCTAGGGCAGTCTCTACATTGCTCTACAGATTGCCTCTGCTTCTCAACCCATGTCTGCCACTACTCCACAGTCTGGTACTGCTCCACAGTCCAGGTCCACGTCTGTTTCATGAGCCTGGGCAATACCCATCACACAAAAACCCATAACCCACAAATGCAGTCCCTCAGACTGAACTTTTACAACAGTGTTGAGTAGCAAAAAGACATGTTTTTTGTTTTTTTATTTACATGTTTGAAAATGGTCAAATATTGTCACTGTGACAAAAAAAGTGAAAATGTGTATGATAATAATTAGTCACATTATAACACATTATATTACTGTCACATTACGAAATTTAGTTTTTAATCTGTTTTGTGTTCATATAATTCTGTATGTATCATTCAATTTGTGGAATCAAACTTTTATGTCTAGTTTTATCTTTTTTTCTTTTTATCTATTTTTTTATCTGTTTTTATTCATCTAATTTTTGTTCTTGTCAGAGTGATAATAGTTTATGCATTTCATAATAAAATGTATATACATGTTTAATTGCCCTGCTGTTTTCCTGGACTTCAAAAAAAAAAATAAAAAGTTTTTTTTTTTTTTATTCCTGTCATTGAGTGGCAATGTTTTGTATTTGACAGTATTCTAGTGCACTACCATGTTGTGTTCTAGTATAAATATTTAAATTTGAAAAAGAATAATCTGTTGAACGACTTAATTAAATTTTAAAATACCATTAGTTTGTTTATAAGCTGTAATCATTCATTCATTTATTTTCTTTTCGGCTTACTCCCTTTATTTATCAGGGGTTTCCACAGTGAAATGAACCGCCAACTTATCCAGAATATGTTTTATGTTGCGGTTGTTCTTCCAGCTGCAACCCATCACTGGAAAACACCCATACACACTCATTGTTCAACAGTACATTAAACAGATTGTTTAACTGATACAACACAATAAGCCTACAGATTTGTTAAATCAAAAGTGTATTATAAGCAAAATAGGATTTTGTCATTTAAGAAGTGACAGGCAGAACCTTAGCAACTGAGATGGGTTTAGCAGGGGTCTAGCTGAGGAAAGCCAGAGTCTGTTCTGTAGTCACCCTTACTGCAATAGCAGAATAGTATGATATGTAAAATGTGTTAATCAGTCCTCTTAAACCATGAAGGGGCTAGGTTTGTGTGTAACATGTAAACAGACCTTGTAAACCATGATTTTGTCTGGCCCCATAAGCCTGTGAAATGTCACAAAGTTAATTTGAGTGTGTTGTGAAACTAAAATTGCTGTTTTTAAGCGTTGTTTGCCTTTTGTAGCTCAAATAAAAATTTTTGGCACAAGTTTTATGTTCGTAGGATGTTGGCAAAGGTATGTCCCCGTAAACCACCAAAAAGTCACATTGACCTCATAAACCATGTATGCCTGTGTGTGTGTGTGTGTGTGTGTGTGTGTGTGTGTGTGTGTGTGTGTGTGTGTGTGTGTGTGTGTGTGTGTGTGTGTGTGTGTGTGAGAGAGAGAGAAAGGTAGAGTGTGTGTGCGTGTGTGTTTTGTGGGGTGGGGTGGGGGTAGAGGATGGATTGGGGGTAAATCGATGTTGATTTATAATTTACTATTGCAAGAACCTATCACTGTATGTGAAGCCTGTATCCAGCCTCATCTATATTACATTAGGACAGAAGCTCCCGCTCGGCACTGGACAACAGACCTTGTGGTGTGGAAGGGGGGCTGGTCGATCCACACACACACACACACACGCACGCACACACACAGGCTGTAACAGCAGGGCCTTCAGGAAGACACATACACTTGCTTTGAGAAACTGACTACCCCCCCGATTTTATTTATTTATTTATTTTTTCCCGAGTTGATTCATAATGTCGCTTTGGATAATTGAGCAGTTATTGTGGAGGCAAAGACCAGAAATCACAGATCCACGAGTTTATATTTGGTCCATTATTTAAAATGAGCAAAATATTCTCACCCTCATGTTGTTACTTGTATCACCTGTGGCACACAAAAGAAGTTATTTAGTAAAATGTGAAAGCTGCTCTTTTCCATGAAAATAAAATGAAACTAAATGACATGAAATTTGAAATTAAGAATATGAAGACATGATAAAAGGTGACATGGTGGCTCAGTGGTTATCACTGTTGCCTCACAGCAAGAATGTCACTGGCTCGAGTCCCATCTGGCTCAGTTAGCATTTCTGTGTGGAGTTTGCATGTTCTCCCCTTGTTCGCGTGGATTTCCTCCGGGTGCTCTGGTTTTCCCCAAAGTCCAAAGACATGCGCTATGGGTGAATTGAATAAACTAAATTAGCCGTAGTGTATGAGTGTGTATGGGTGTTTCCCAATACTGGGTTGCAGATGGAAGGATATCCACTGTGTAAAACATTTGCTGGATAAGTTGACGGTTCATTCTGCATTGGCGACCACTGATGAATAAAAGGACTAAGCCGAAGGAAAATGAATGAATGAAAATATTCCCACCCTCATGCTGCTTCAAACTGGAGAGACCTGTGGCATGCAAAAGAAGTTACTTAGTAAAATGTCAAAGCTGGCATTTTTTCTATTAAAATAAAATGAAAATATATAAGAAATGAAATTTGAAATTAAGTGTAGAAAAAATAAAATAAATAAAATAAAATACTTTTGTACATGGCAGATCTGCTGTGGCGACCCCTGATTAGGACTAAGCTGATGGAAAATGAACGAATGAATAAATTTTGTACATTTAAAAAAGTATTTTTTTTCCATACAATACAAATACAAAAATGGCTGTCAAAATCAATTTATATATGCAATTGTATTATATATAAAAAGTTCAATTATTTAAAAATGCTTTAAATTGGAAATTCATCGATATA